>NC_045972.1:15222120-15426529 GCF_010909765.2 Amblyraja radiata | reverse complement strand
AAGACCCATGGCTTGGGAGGTTATTTGGCCATCGTGATGTGTAGTTGAATGGTAAAATCTGTGGTAGAGTTGATAAGTAGAATGATTAGTGTAGACTTAGGTGGTTGCTTGATGTTCAACAGAGATTCCATGAACCTGTTTACATGCTGTATGAGTCTATATCTTGAAAGTAAAGCAAATTTTACCTGGTTCTATGAGCAGTTCTAAGACTGTAAACCGTGAATGTGCTACACAATCTTGCTTATTCTGCAGTTAATAAGATGATGGTTCCATCGGGCACGCTGCTACATCCCTAAAACCTGTGAATTGTAAACTGCTTGTTGTGTTCCATGCCTTACTTATTTATTTCACCCACACAGAAATTACAGAATCTTACACCTGAGTATTGAAATCTGCAAACTATGAATTGGACTGTAAGGCAGAGGGCAAACGATTACATATATTTGTTATCATGATATAACCATATGGAGTGCAGGGCACAAATGCCTTTCCATTCGGCAAATGCTGCATACAGCCTAGAATTAGTAGATTTGTTTGTAAGTAGTGTAAATTTAAAGCAAAACACCTTTAGGTTTAAGTTTAGGTATATTGTTGTTGCATGCACCGAGGTACCGTGAAAAGCCTTTGCATGCTAACCCATCAAATCAGATAATACTGTACATAAATAGACTGAAGCCAAACTCAGGTACAACACATAGAGCTGAGAGAAAAACACCAGAGTGCAGACTATAGTTTCTCAGCATTGTAGAGTAACTGATCCAGCGGAAACGTCCAATGATTGCAATTAGGTTGGTTAGAAAGTCGGGATTATACCCTAGTTTATGGAAGAACAGATAAAATCAGTTATAGGAGCAGAATTAGGCCATTCAGCCCGTCAAATCTACTCTGCCATTCAATCATGGCTGAACTATCTTTCCATCTCAACTGCATTCTCCAGCCTTCTCCCCATAGCTCATGACACCCATACTAGTCAAGTTTTGCATGTGAGGCTGCTAAAGAAGATGAGAGCTCATGGTATCAGAGGGAAGATGCTCGCATGGATCGCAGGATGGCAGAAGGAAAACTGTGGCAATAAAGGGGGCTTCTTCTGGTTGGCTGCTGGTGACTAGCGGTGTTCCGCAGGGGTCGGTGCCAGGGCTGATTATCTTCACATTGTTTCTCAATGACTGATAACAGTGGGGAAGAAGCTGTCCCTGTGTCTGGCCTCTCAAGATGGTGTTAGAGAGTAGCGACTGCTTGCTTGTCCCAGAGAAGGATCTATTATCATCGGATACCCATTGTGCAAATAGCTTGACGGCTCAGACGATAACAAAGACATTTGCACCTTATAGTTTTGCACACTGATAACCTGCAAGATTATTGAGGAAAAATGTTTTGTAGACTTTGCAATCTATTGGCTGATGTGTTATTTCTGCCAACTGTAGGATGTCAGATACCAATTGCTAGATCTTAATCAGATTGCGTACAGAAGCAGCAAAATTAGATATCAGGTAAAGGCTATAAATCCACAGAAACAGTAATAACGCTGAGGGAAGGTACATCTTTTTCTACTCTTTATAGACTTCTATTTATACAGGTTGACTCAATATAAATTTAGCGTTGACTTTAACAGCTCAGTATTCTACTGCCAAGACAATGCCCAGCACAGTGTCATGGAGTACACCCCCTATAATAGTCAATTAAATATTAGATTCGCCTTTGGAACAGTAATATTTTGTGATAAACTCAGAATGATAAGGTGAAAAAAATACATTCTTAAGAACTATAACCATAAACATGAGGGAAAATGCACAAAGCCAACACCAGACGCGATTAGGTTTGTTCATTCAATAATGGCATCCTTTTCCCAGCTCAAATCCTTCCCTCCTCTCTCCTAAAGACCCTATAGTACACCTGCCCATTGTTTAATGTCCCTAACTGAGAGTATTTAAGACATTGATGCCACAAAACCCACATCAGATCACACCTTCTTTTCCCAATGCATTTCCCTTTCTTTGTCTCATTATAGAAAACATTTGTTCTTTTGGTGGGAGAGGCAGTCACGTGATGAATCCCCAATGTAATCTTCACCAACAAATTTCACTGTGTGGAGTTTGCACATTCACCCACATGACTGTGTGGGTTTCCTCTGGTTTCCTACCACATCCTAAAAAACGTGCGTGTTTGTAGTTTAATTAGCCTCTGTAAATTGCCCCTAGTGTGTAAGGAGTGGTTGAGAAAGTTGGATAACAGAAATAGTGTGTAGGAAGGAACTGCTGATGCTGGTTTAAACTGAAGGTAGGCACAAAAAGCTGGAGTAACTCAGCGGGGCAGGCAGTATCTCTGGAGAAAAGAAATGGGCCGAAACCCTTCTTCAAACCAGTTAGGGATAAGGGAAACGAGAGATAAAGAAATAGTGTGAACGGGTGATTGACGGTGGACTTGGTCGGTTGAAAGGCCTGTTTCCATGCTGTATCTCTAAACTAAACAAAAATTCCTTTTGACAAACAGAGTAAGTTAAGAAAGGTGTTTTGTTCACAAATACTTCTTTCTAGCGTTTATATTTATAAAAAATATTTATGCATAAATCGCCAGCGTTAGTATATGTAAATCTGAAAAGGACATTCTCGGAAACCTATTCCTTTAATGCATACTGGATATCAACAAAAGTTAATTTCCTTGATGGGCTGTCGTGCTCAAGCCTTTTACTGTCAAAACACTCCCCCAGCTTGACAGTTATTTGCTGTTCAATAAATGTTTGCTTTTACAGTGAAGGACTGGAAAAGTGACATATACTATCAGAACTATTTTCAGTGATTTTAAAAGGTTATTGGAGTGCTAGAAATTGCTTGAAGTATAATTCCTCCAGCCAATACCTTAAATGTCCCATGAATATCTGAAACATTTTCAGACAGCGCTATAACAGGAGGCGAGGCACATTTTTAGCTGTCACCAAATAACTAACGATAAAGCATAACGACGACTTGCACTTGTGTTTTTTCATTAAAGTAATGCTCATTCATTAAGAAATAGGAGCAGAGTTAGTCCATCCGGCCCATCAAATCTATTCCGCCGTTCAATTATGGCTGATCTATCTTTCCCTCTCATCCTCATTCTCCTGCCTTCTTGCTTAAAGTGCTAAGATGTACCTAGGAATTTTACAGGAAAGAAAACCAACTAAATTTGATACTGGCCAATAAGGGAAGTATTAATTGAACAGGGATTTGATAAATGTGTCCAAGATCAAGATTATGTCTGCTATAGATAAGATAAAGGGAAGCTGTATCTATTAACAACTGATTCGAGGATAAGAGCAAACAGGTATAAAATATTAGGCAAAGAGTACAGGTGCACGAGAGAAATTGTTTTTTCTTAAGAAAGTAATTAGGTCTGGACCTTACTGCCTGCAGTGGAAATGGGAACAGACAGTGCCTTTGTAAAGGAATTGGATAGATACTGAGAGAATGATTTGCAGCTTTGGGGAAAGAGCTGGGCTAAGGGATTGATTAGTTCATAAATGTCTATGAAACTCATTTAAAACCTGTTCGAAGGCCTATGAGTGAAGCTGGCAAAGGGATTTGTGTGGTGGGGCCTCAGGAAATATTGCCCTAGGATTAGGATGTTAATTCTAAATTCAGTTAAAGTAAGTGCTGGCAGGCACCTTGCATAGTGAGCACAGGCATTACGACAGGACTTGTACAGTCTGGTTCATTCATGCAGTTTCTCTCCATAGAAGCTGTCAGAATTGTCGAGTAGTTCCACATTTTATATTTCTATTTCTGATTTCCAGAATCTTAAGTATTTTATTTTTGCCAGATAAAGAATTAATTGGCTTTACATTAATTAGAATTTAATTTAATGTAAAGCCGATTAATAACAGCAGAAATTCATTTGTGCAATTAATTATTGAAGTGGGTGGGTTCTTGGCACAGAGAGTGTGTGAACTGAAACAACCATGTCTTTCAGTGAAGGTAGACAAAAATGCTGGAGAAACTCAGCGGGTGAGGCAGCATCTATGGAGCGAAGGAATAGGTGACGTTTCGGGTCGAGACCCTTTTTCAGTGAACGTTGAATATATTTTTGTACCAGAAGAAGATACTAAAATATGACAGCATTGTTTTTGTACATTGCAGGTGAGGATTCAACACAGACCACACTTCCTCAGTGTAAGAAGGAACTGCAGATGCTGGTTTATACCAAAGGTAGATAAAAAATGCTGGAGTAACTCAGCGGGTCAGGCAACATCTCTGGAGAAAAAAGAGTTGGTGACATTTTGCATCCGATCCCTTCTTCAGATTGGAGAAGGGTTCAGACCCGAAACGTCATCTATTCTTTTTCTCCAGAAATGCTGCCTGTCTCGCTGAGTTACTCCAGCATTTTGTGTCTATCCTCCCTCTATTCATCTGGTTTCACCTATAACCAACCGACCATTGTCTTACCTTCCCTCTCTTTTCTATATGCTGGCTACCTTGTTTCAACATTCAGTCCTGATGCAGGGTTTGAACCTGAAACATCGCCATTCCTTTTGCCCTACAGATGCTGCTCAGACTGCTGCGTTCTTCCAGCAGTTTATTTTTGCTCCACATTCCAGCAGCTGCCGTCTCTGTGCCTCCAATTCACCAGCATTCTCTGTCATACAATATTCAAGAGACTATAAACATAATGCAGAATAAATTAAATGCTGTCCTTGTGTTACCCAAGTTTTCTGAATTCTGCAACTTATTTGTAGTTACTTCATTACATGTTTCTCTATTTAGGTTTAAGTTTAGGTTTATTATTGTCACATTTACTGAGGTACTGTGAAAAGCCTTGTTTTGCATACTATCAAATTAAATCAGATAATACTATTCAAGTTACTTTCAATTGTATCGCTGCATGGCAAATTCATTTCACTGTACCTTAATTGGTGATTTTGGTGCAAGTGACAAATCAATTTGTATTGTATTGTATTGCATTGTATTGTATTTGTATTGTATTGTGCTGTATTGTATTGTATTGTACTATACATAAATGCAATCAAGCCAAACTCAAGTACAAAAACTAGAGCAAAGGCAAAGATACAGAGTGCAGAATATAGTTCTCAGCATTCTAGCATAGCAGTTCTACAGACAAAGGCCAGTGTTTGCAATGAGATAGAGGTGAATCAAACAGTTCCTTTTATGAAACTTATGGAATAAAGTGGAAGAAGCTGTAAGTTTGATGGTGCGCACTTACGCACTTTCAAAAATCTGTATCTTCTGCCTGCCGGGAGCGGGAAGAAGAAGCAATGGCCGAGGTGGATCATATCTTTCAATACCATAGTTTATGGAAAGGGCAATCAGAAGCCTGATAACACAAGGGAGGAAGCTGTTCCTGCACCAAACTCTGATATTTCTAATCTTTTTGACTGACTTCAATCTTACACTGCGTTCGTTGAAAACATGAACCATAAACTACTGAATACACATTTAGGAGCTAACTATCCATAGTTTATTACATTTTCTAAACTCCTTCTCAAATTATTTCTTAATAGTCTCTTGTTGACAATTAATCAGTCACACATTGCAATGCTGTCTACAAACGAAATTAACTATCTGCCCCTTTGTATCATCAGTATAATTGTTTCTTTCACACCATGACATAATATTGGCCCAGAGCTACATCCAGTTACTGTAAAATCCATTTTAAATGATTGGAATTTAAATGGATCTAAATTAGATTTAAATGTACAAAAAAAATGCAGTTGCAAATTTACCATTGAAGAAGTGCTTTAATTAAGTTATACATATCTCAATATTAGGGCTGGATTATGTGATATTTGAAGATCTGAAACATAGCATTATTGGAGTAAAAAGAAATATCAAAGCAAGATCAACGATTCTAATATGGGCCACAAGTGTCAAATAAACATTTGATAGCTGGATAGAGGAAGCCAGGTTCAGATTGACAGTTCACGAGGATCATCTAGTTTAGTGTTTAATTGACAATTATGCAAAGATGCTGAAAACCTACAACAGACTAATGAATAAAAGAGGGCTGTTATCAGGGTCAATTTCCTCACAAGGACTGTAAAAATATCCTTATTAGAATGTTTCGTGACCTTATTAAGATTCCACAGCAATAGGCAAATTTTGTGCTGTGCAATCCCACAGCTCAAAAGCAATGAAAATACTTAGGCCATATTAGAAGATTTAGTATTGTTAAAAAAAGCTAATTCAAAATTTAATGATGCGACTTGCCAAGAATAGCATGAAGAGTCTCATCAGCAGGGGGGATGGGAGCCTGATGTTTTAGAGTATGAATAGCAGTCAGAGGGTCGTGTATTTCCCTGCCATCAGCACTTTCTCTGTATGCGTGGGAGGGATATACCGCGGTGCATTAGGGCTCATTGTAACAGTAGTCATCTGGCCATCTGCATCCAACAAGTATCCCAATAATGCCCAAGAAGAGAATATTCCCCAGCCTAAATATCTTGGGCTCTGGTCTCCTGAATACTATAATAGCCTAGGGCCCATTGTTTGTCAAAGGCGTTTTAACTGCTTAAATACATTTAAAACTAATATAAATGGATTCAAATCACTTCAAGAAGATATAAATTAAAAGTGCCTTAGAATAAAGTAAAGGATTGAAAGTACCTATTTTTTTCCAAAGTGCAGGGGAATGGTTATCATCCCCAAACTAGTTTTCACTGGCATAAAAACTGAGGGGCAGATGTGAAATGGAGGCACAAGAGGCATCTGTTCTACTGCACCCCCTCCCCACATCTTCCCCACCCCAACCCACCCCCCCCCCCCCCTCACTCTGCATGTCCTGTTCTTTCCAATCCTCCTACCCCCATCACTCAATTCCTTTCCCCTCCATGATCCACTTATTTTCCACCCCTTCTTTGGGTCCCCTGTCTTTCTTTCTTGCTTCCCGCCTCTCCCCCACTCCTCTGGTTTCCTTTGTTGGCACTGGGATTCTGTGGTAGTTATTCATTCCTGTAATACATTCATTTTTCAAGAGAGAAAAAATCGTCAGGTTGGCAAATGTGTTGGAGCAGACACCAATGATCCACTGTTCCTCAGTTTTTTCAAGTATTTGAAAGGTGGGTGATTTACAGGCAATGTTATTTAGGTGCCATTGTGATACATGTTTAATGTCAGTCCTTGGAGTATTTTTTTCAAAGATCTGTTTCAATTCTGACCAAAAATTTCCAGGGATGATGATACATGTTATGTTTTTTCATTTGATTCTCTCAAACAGAAGTTACTGCCCATCCCTAATTCACCTTGGATTGGATGACTTGTTGAAAAATCTCAGAGAGATTTCTAAAGTCAATAACATTGCTGTGGGCTTGGAATCACATGTGGCTCAGAATAGGTAGGTGAGGCAGGTTTCCATCCCTATGTAAGAAGAGTCTCAGAGAACAAATGGCAGAGAGTTAAAATAAATCTACAAAATGTGGTGCAGTGGTAGAGTTGCTGCCTTACAGAGCCAGAGACCCAGGTTCGATCCTGACAACGGATCGTTCGGTACGGAGTTTGCACGTTCTCCCTGCATGGGTTTTATCTGGGTGCTCCGGTTTCCTCCCACGCTCTAAAGATGTACAGGTTTGTACGTTAAGTGGCTTGGTAAAACTGTAAAATTGTCCCTAGTGTGTATAGGATAATGTTAGTGTTGTGAGGATTGCTGTTCGCTGCGGACTCGGTGGGTCGAAGGGCTTGTTTCCGCGCTGTATCTCTAAACAAAACTAAACTAAACATGTGTATCATCCCAACAGGAACATCTGCTCAGTTTTGGGTGATAGCCTCACGAACAATAAGGAGAGAGTGGAACAGATTTACCATAATAGTTCCAAGGAAAAGAGATTCCATTTTCAGGGGTAGGCCAGAGAATTTTCTAAGAATAGAGATGTCAAATGAGAGATTAAATAGAATTTTTTTTAAAGATGAGACTTGATATAATAAATAAATCGAAACCCTTTCCAATATTTGAAGGATCACTAAACAAAGGACAAAATTTAAGCTGACTGGTTAATGGGGCAGAGTTGACGTGAGAAATATTCTTTAATGGTGACTGTATGGACCATTGCGGGCTCCACCTTTTGTGAGTCATCGGTGCCGACTCTGCTTTGTTCTGTATTTTTTCATACCTCTAGTTTCCCTCTCCCCTGACTCTCAGTCTGAAGAAGGGTCTTGACCTGAAACGTCACCTAATCCTTTTCTCCAGAGATGCTGCCAGTCCTGCTGAGTTATTCCAGCATTTTGTGACTATCTGGGTTGTGGGACTAATTGGATTGCTATGGAGACGACGTGCCAAATAGCCTCTCTATTGTGCTACACTCTTTACTGATTCTATTGTTCAAGAGTCGCATGATGGAGTCTTGATGTTCTGAGTCCTGACGGAATGCCCATTTTCATCAAACAACCACCCCCAGAGTCAAGCCCCAGAACAATTGAGGATGTTGCCTTTTCCAGTTTAGACACAAACTGTTTAGAGAAAAACATTTTTCACACAAAGAGTGGTGAATCTCTGGAATTCTCTGCCACAGAGGCCAGTTCATTGGCTATATTTAAGACGGAGTTAGATGTGGCCTTTGTGGCTAAAGGGATCAGGGGGTATGGAGAGAAGGCAGGTACAGGATACTGAGTTGGATGATCAGCCATGATCATATTGAATGGCGGTGCAGGCTCGAAGGGCCGAATGGCCTACTCCTGCAACTAATTTCTATGTTTCTATGTTTCTATGTAAAATGCTGGAGTAATTCGGCGGGACAGGCAGCATTTCTGGAGAGGAGGAGTTGGTAACCGTTTTGGGTCGAGACCCTTCTTCACACTGATGTCAGGGGAGTGGGTGGTGCATAGGTAAGGAAATGCATAGATAAGATGTGAAAATAGGACAAAGGGAATGAAGAATGGATCATTGTTAGTTGGGAGAATGTAACAACAAAGCAAACAGAGATAAAATGTAGTTTCATCTTTTCCAGTGCTTGGTTCAATCTTACTGCAGAACTGGAAAGTTGTGATTCTAATCTCTATTATGCATATAAGTATATAATCTATCCTGATAATTAAGCACCAACCGGAGAGTATGTTGCATTGTCGGATGCATTTTTTGGAGTTAATGTGTTAAGCTAATCAATTCAGGTGGTTGTAATACATTCTAAGGCATGAATTGGTGTAGCGAGTTTTCTTAACGTTCTAATTAACTGTCTTCCCGTACAGATTTTGAGGGAAAGTAAATTCTCTGATTTATTTTGATGAAAGGCTATTGTGTGAAACAATGGGTCTGAAGAAGGGTCCTGACCTGAAACATCACCTATTCCTTTTCTCCAGAGATGCTGCCTGACCGCTGAATTATTCCAGCTTTTTGCAACTACCTTCGTTTGAAACATTGACTCGGTTTCACTCTCTTGCTGCCCAACATGCTTATATTTCCAGTAATTGTAGAATTTCAGTAGAGTTACAGAGCCATAGATTCATACAGTGTGATAACAGACCCTTTGGCCCAACTTGCCCACACCGACCACCATGTCCCATCTACACTCATCCCACCTGCCTGTGTTTGGCTCATATCCCTCAAAACATAGAAACATAGAAACATAGAAACATAGAAAATAGGTGCAGGAGTAGGCCATTCGGCCCTTCGAGCCTGCACTGCCATTCAATATGATCATGGCTGATCATCCAACTCAGTATTCTGTACCTGCCTTCTCTCCATACCCCCTGATCCCTTTAGCCACAAGGGCCACATCCAACTCCCTCTTAAATATAGTCAATGAACTGGCCTCAACTACCTTCTGTGGCAGAGAATTCCAGAGATTCACCACTCTCTGTGTGAAAAATGTTTTTCTCATCTCGGTGCTAAAAGATTTCCCCCTTATCCTTAAACTGTGACCCCTTGTTCTGGACTTCCCCAACATCGGGAACAATCTTCCTGCATCTAGCCTGTCCAACCCCTTAAGAATTTTGTAAGTTTCTATAAGATCCCCCCTCAATCTTCTAAATTCTAGCAAGTACAAGCCGAGTCTATCCAGTCTTTCTTCATATGAAAGTCCTGACATCCCAGGAATAATTCTGGTGAACCTTCTCTGTAGTCCCTCTACGGCAAGCATGTCTTTCCTCAGATTAGGAGACCAAAACTGTACGCAATACTCCAGGTGTGGTCTCACCAAGACCCTGTATAGTTGCAGTTGAACCTCCCTGCTCCTATACTCAAATCCTTTTGCTATGAATGCTAACATACCATTCGCTTTCCTCACTGCCTGCTGCACATGCATGCCTACTTTCAATGACTGGTGTACCATGACACCCAGGTCTCGTTGTATCTCCCCTTTTCCTAATCGGCCACCATTCAGATAATAACATGTCCTATCCATGTACCTTCTGCGGTTGTACAGGGCCCTAGTGAGACCAGACCTGGAGTATTGTGTGCAGTTTTGGTCCCCTAATTTGAGGAAGGACATTCTTGCTATTGAGGGAGTGTAGCGTAGGTTCACAAGGTTAAATCCTGGGATGGCGGGATTGTCATATGCTGAGAGAACGGTGCAGCTGGGCTTGTATATTGGAATTTAGAAGAATGAGAGGATATCTGATTGAAACATATAAGATTATAAGGGTTTGGACACGCTAGAGGCAGGGGCCATAGTTTAAGAATAAGGGGTAAGGCATTTAGAACAGAGATGAGGAAACACTTTTTCACAGAGAGTTGTGAGTCTGTGAAATTCACTGCCTCAGACGGCGGTGGAGGCCAGTTCCCTGGATACTTTCAAGAGAGCGCTTGATAGGGCTCTTGAAGATAGTGGAATCAGGGTATATGGGGAGAAGGTAGGAAAGGGGTACTGATTGGGGATGATCAGCCATGATCACATTGAATGGCGGTGCTGGCCGAAGGGCCGAATGGCCTACTCCTGCACCTATTGTCTATTGTCTATTACCTGGCAAAATGCTTCTTAAACGTTAGTCCCTGCCTCAACTACCTCCTCCGGCAGCTCGTTCCATACACCCTTTGTGTGAAAAAGTTACGCCACAGATTTCTCTTTTTAAAAACATTTTACAATAAATTCAGTTTGTTTTTGGGCTGTTTATGAAATTTTTCTTTCTGTATAAATTGTCGATCATGTTCATCAACATGGCTGGAATTCATAATCAATCCTTTGATTGAAAGCATTCTGGGCAATCTGGAATGTGAGACAAGCAAGCTCATTCCTCAACTTTGTTAAGTCATTGAGGGGCAAAATCCTGCAAAGTCCTAATCGATGAATTTCAATATGTCTTCATCACAGCTTGAGAAAATATCAAACAAAATTCACCCGAGGAGAATTATCAACTTCGCAACCTACACCAGAGACATCTTGGACTAATCCCCAAAGTATAAATAAGAAGGATCCAGGATATCATATGTCCCTTGGTTAAGCGATACAGTGTGGAATCAGGCCCTTCGGCCCACCGAGCCCATGCCGACCAGCGATCACCCATACACTAGTTCTATCCTACACAACAGGGACAATTTACAGAAACCGTTAACCTACAAACCTGTACTCTTTGGAATGTGGAAACCGGAACACCCAGAGTAATGTTCATGAGCTCATGTATAGATCTAAAACAAGGAAACCGTTAGTGGATAAACTCCTTAATAATTTGTTTTAAAGAATATTGTGACTAAAATTGGGTGGCAGAATATCATAGGATAGTAATGTATCACTATCAAGCAAAAACATAAAATAGCAATGTTACAGAAAATGTAAGTGAAAATATTGCTCTATTTATTTTACCTAAGTGGAATTTAGCAACCAGGGCCTTTATGGCAGCTGCAGCTTGGACTTTGAAAATGGTGTCAAAACCTGGCGTATCTTATACTATTTTAGCTATTTCTATACACATTGCACTTAATTTGGGATTGTATTTATGTATGGCAAGATTGTACTGAACTTTATGCATAAAACAAAACTCTTAGAGACTTTCTGTATTAGTCTTTGGAGATGAAGTCTAATATGAGCCAAAGGGTAAGATTTTAAAGTCAGGCTATCAAATTATTAAACTGTTTTACAGTATAGGAAGCATGGGGGGCTTTTTGTATGGGTAGTCTTATCACAGAGGCTTAAACTAACATAGGTTTTTTTAAACATAAGGTCTGAGGAAGGGTCTTGACCTGAAACATCACCCATTCCTTCTCTCCAGAGATGCTGCCTGTCCCGCTGAGTTACTCCAGCATTTTGGGTCTATCTTCGGTGTAAACCAACATCTGTTGTTTTTTTCTCAAAGTCAAGCATAGATGGTGTTTACAGCTGGTGGTATGGGAGCAGGTACTTGTGTCGTGTGTCTGCTGAATGTGGTAACAATGGTCTCTCGTCGCTGCCTCCATTGCGCTGCTGTCACCATGAATTCTCTCCACTTTGGATTCCTGTTGCAACTGGATGTGGATGGATGTATTACCTGCCTTAGGGAATCAGCTTTGTTCGATAATAGTGTGACAGGTTTTCAGGCACTGGAATTCATAAATATCGTGTATGTCTGCTAGCTGCAAAGAGCTGCCTTAGAACTACTGTTTTTTTACTACCTTAAGAGTCTGATACATTGCTTGTACTATCACTTGCTGTTCAGTACTAAAGACTGACTACCATGTATATAGGTGCTTATGTAATGTTCCCAGTTGCAGTGAGGTTATGTAAGCATGTCAAGTGCAATAGTGTTCACATGTCGACAAGTTGTGTTTTGCATTCAGCCACTAATTACTGAATCTGTGCAGGTTGCGATGGGTCAGGTACTTCTGGACGTTTGCGTAGCTCCAAGACAAATCAAAGCACAAGAAATGGCAACCGGAGGGGTCCACATAGGGTGGATCTAATTGAAATGTTGATGTTGATAAGAACTTTCAAGAAGGTTGATAATAAGCAGGAACACTCTTGACAGTTGCAACAAAAACATGAAAAGGGGCTGCAGAAAATAAACAGTGGGGATGAGGTGGGTTGCATTTGGGTGGTCCAGGGAAGAGATGATCTGGATCACATGGTTTAAAGAAAACCACACTATTTAACTTCACATTTAAATTAATACCCATTTTTCAGCCTTGTTGATCAATTTTGTTGTTTATGTTCAGCACAAACTATTCTCATCCCCCATTCTTTTCCCTGAGCTTCGATAGACTATTTAACTTTGATAGACTCTTTTCAATGTTGCCCATCTCAAACATTGTCTGATTGTGCATTCTGTAACCTTGCAATCCCCAATGGAAACTTTTTCTTGCTGTCAGTCTTAGGTCTTCATTCTTCTGTGTGTAATTCTTTTCACTAGGTTTCTAAAGAATGGAAAGTTAAGACGCTTAGTCCTAATTTGTAGTAATCTATCAAATCTGTGGCAGTCCAGACTTTGGAGAACCTTTGGCATCCCTGAATTGTGGAAGTGAATTTAGTGGAAATTGTTGGGAACAAGAAAGGGGGGGGGGGGGGGGGAGCAGATGTCTGATTGATTATTGGGGAGTTAGATCAAAGTGGTACCATTCAGGGACCTCTTTCTCATAACAATCCGTGATCTCTTCCTTTAACAAAGTGAAAGTAGGTGCGTGAGGACAGAACATCTAAACTATTGCTTGACAGTTTCCGCGCTTATTTGGCTGATTTACAGAAGATAGCTGGATAGCAAACCTAAAAGTATTGGAAGAGAGAGGGGGAAAAAATGTAACCCAAAATGGTTGGGAAGAAACTTGGGCTATAATTTGAAAGCATTGTTCGCAATCAGTGTGAAATTAGCAAATACAAAGATTGCAAAGGCAAAGTATCACCAATGTTGGAACAAAGAAATGAGAAAATTTAGGTCTGCGGGGAGAGAAACAAAATTAGCATTTTCCAAACAATGCCCTTTTATTAGAAATTCGGTGATTGCTTTTATAATTGGCCTGATTCACTGGAGTATAAACCTTATAACAGTAATGCACTCAATTGACATGTGTCGCTGTATTGCCTGTAGAGAAATCAGTCTAAATGGCCATAAAGGATACAGGAATAGGTTAAAAAAGGTTAATAAAATATTTTGCATTCATATTAAGGTACAATAATCTGAATAATGTGGTATTCCTAGGAAAGATCTTGGATGACTTTCAGCTGCCTGGTTCCTCATTCAGATCATCATAATGTTTCCATCATGCTGCCAGGAAGCTCTTTCATTGGCAAAAACTCATTTCTATGGTAACAAATATTTGAAAGGGAATATGATGAAAATGAATTACTGCATTATAGCACAATGCAACAATGCAGTTTTGATTCTATTTAAATATGTTTTAAACCACTTGATAGTAAAACTCGGAGCACAAAGACTTTTCGAAGAATATCATGTCCATATCAACGATGATTTAGTTGAATTACTTCAGGAGACTACTAAAGGAATCCCGAAAAGAAAAATATAGTGTGGTAGAAACTGAACACATTAAAAGCAAAATGGCTCATAAGTCCACAACAGTCCTTCATATCGCAGGTTTGGAAATAATTATTTTGCTTTCCAATGGAAATGTAACATTAGTAACTGGATTTATAATGGAACCTGATCAATTATGTGATGCATTTTACTTTTGAATAGGTTAAAATTTGAAAGTTATTTTCAATACTAAAACTGGTCCAGCTTAGTCGTAGTATATTTACTTTAGAGTTTAGAGATATGCACAAAAACAGGCTCTTCGTCCCTCCGAGATTGCACCGACCAGCGTTGACCCCTACACTACACACTAGGGGCAATTCACTATTTTTTACCGAATCCAATTAACCTACAAACCTGTACGTGTTTGGAGTGTGGGAGGTAACGGGAGCACCCAAAGAAAACCCACGCATGTCACAGGGAGAACGTACAAACTCCGTACAGACCGCACCCGTAGTCAGGATCGAATCTGGGTCTCTGGCGCTGTAAGGCAGCAATGTACCGCTGCGCCACCCTGCCGCCCCTTCTAATTAATGTTCTCTCCTGGGCTGTGGTTTACCCCATTTAATTGAGCGTGATTTTCACTTTATTACTTAGTTTTTCAAATCTGGACGGTGCTGACAAGACCAGAATTTATCATCCATTCCAAATTTCCCCTGAGAAGGTGTGGTCAGATTCCACTATTGTGGTCATACTGATAAAGACACTCCTCTGGTGTTGATAAGAAAACAATCCAAGTCTGCCACTGATCTTGCGGTGATGACTTGACGATAGGAGAATTGACCTGAAGCATTCTTCATCCTCTTCCTCTGTGTGAGGTGAAATTCTACCTAATGCACTGTTCGCCCTTGACACCTATTGACATCAATTTTGCAGTCTCTTTTGATCCCACACTTGATCAAAAACGGTCTTGATCTTAAAAAAAGTCATTGTAACATCACCATAATTCATAAAGGAATAAAGCGTTGGTGTAAATGTTAAGTTATTGAAGTGGGAAAGCTGGGCACCAGGCCACCAACTACCAATATTGAGACACAAGTTCAAATCCCAATTTGCCCCCTGTAGTATTTACATTCAGTTAATAATATGAAATTTAATAAAAGAACAAATCTTGTCAAAGCAATCATGACCAGAAAATCGCTGGATGATAATTTACATTCTTGATGCAACCAAATTTTCTGTCCTTACCTGTTCTAGTTTAGTTTAGTTCAGAGATTAACTAAAGTCTTAAATATTATGAGAGTGTTGTGCGTAGAGTAAGAAGAACATCAATTAACTGGGCATAATGTTTAGAGCTCTCCAAGTTTCCTGTGTAATACCTTGCACTGTACTGTAGCTGAGGCCAGAAACACCACAGGGATAATCACTCTTGAACTTCTACAGGTGTACAGTAGAGAGCATATTGACTGGTCGCATCATGGCCTGGTTTGGCAACTTGAACGTCCAGGCACGGAAAAGACTGCAAAAAGTGGTGAACACTACCCAGTCCATCACTGACTCTGATCTCCCCACCATCGAAGGGATTTATCGGAGTCGCTGCCTCAAAAAGGCAGCCAGCATCATCAGAGACCCACACCATCCTGGCCACATACTCATTTCACCCCTGCCATCGGGAAGAAAGTACAGAAACCTGAAAACTGTAACATCCAGGTTCAGGAACATCTTCTTCCCTACAGCCATGTGGCTATTAAACATTACAACCTCACATAAGCTCTGAACAACAATAGACTATTATTATTGCACTACTATTGTTTGTTTTTTGCGTGTACCTATGTGTGCGTGTGTGTGTGTGTATGTGTGTATACACACACACACACACACACACACACACATATATATATATATATACATATATATATATATATATATATATATATATGTGTGTGTGTACTTGTGAGTATGTGTATATATATACACACTGAACCTTTTTTCTCTCTCGTTTATTATATTGCTTACAGTGTACTATGTTTACATATTCTGTTGTGCTGCAGCAAGTAAGAATTTCATTGTTCTATCCAGGACATATGACAATAAAACACTCTTGACTCTTGACATTACATTGGCAGGGACAATACACCAAACAAAAGGAACCTGCTCAACTCTATACTCATGGAGGTAGAGTGTCAGAAAACTCACAGCAAGTTCAACGTGCACCCCTGACTTGAGAATGGGGAAAGTAAAGGTAAGTGCATGGTGATCATTGAGTTAGCTTGTTAAACCAGGAGCAATGCAAGATGAAAGCTCACACCCAATCTGCCTTCAGGAAGCTGAACTTACATTCCATGGAGATAAAACACACAAACCCTTTATTCTTATGTGGAACGAATGGGGATGTTCTTCAGAGAAAATTAGATTGCTAAAATGTGAGCATTACTTATGCTTTTGAATGGCTTTGTTTCAACCAGGAGCTTTGCTCAAAGCCTTATTTGAAAGCGTAGTTAATTGCCTTTATTAATAGTGGTAGACTGATAAGTATACCATGTAGCTGCATGTCCTGGTGCGAAAATGAGTCAAATGGATTTCCACTCTGTGAATTGATAGACTGCAGAATCTTTGAAGATCTGGCACCTTTGAAGATCAACATTTAACATTTCAGGACCCGAAACTGGAGGATAGATGACGCCATTGCAGATTACACTGGTGTGTTAAAGAATATGTGTCAATACTAATGTTCGTGCCTTTCTGGATTAAGTACACTGGGACAAATTGGCATGCCATTCAAGAGGAGCAACTTCAAAGTGATTAAAAACACAAGCATGCAGTTCTGGTCACCCCATTCCAGGAAGGATGTGGAGGTTTTGGAGAGAATGCAGAGGCGGTTGACCAGGACCTTCCTGGATTAGAGGGTTTCAGCTATAAGGAGAAGTCGGGTAAACTTGGATTTTTTTCACTGGAATGCCGAAGGTTGAGTGGAGACTTGACAGAAGAATATAAAATTATGAGAGGAATAAATAGGGTCGACATGAAGCCTTTTTCCCCAGGGTAAAGTTTAATGGAGATGTGTGGGGCAAGTTTTTTACACAGAGCATTGATGGGGGCCTGGAAGGCAAATATGATTGTGGTGTTGAAGAGGTTTTTAGATAGGCACATGGGCCTGCAAGGTATAGAGGGATATGGATCATGTATTGGCAAATGAGATTAGTTTAACTTGCCATCATGTTCTGCGCAAACATTGTGGGCTGAAGGGCCCATTCCTGTGCTGTACAGTTCTATCTACGATTTAGCATTTGACAATGCATTTAACATTTTCACTCTAATGGAAATGGCTATTAAAAGCTGCTAAATGATTTGGCTGACACATAATGTCAGGGTTAATCCAGTTTACAGCACACTGCAGTGGCAAAGACACATTCTCCACTACTAAGACATAGCCACCTGAGCACATCTGCTGTGAAAGACAAGACGGATAGGAAAAGGTGCTACTGAGGTGGCGGAGGTCACCAATTATGTTTATTAATTTCGAACACCAAAATGCTTCAGCTGCAAAATGAAACAGCACATAGGCTCACGGAGGCCACGTCCAAGATTGCAAGCTAGAATAATGTCACTAACTAGGTTCTTTATTTACACAAAGTCACAAAGGATAGGTTTTTGTTCATTAATGAAGCTGTTGTGCAGTGTGAAAAGCAAAGTTTAAACAGCATACTGCATGTGCCAAGTGAACAATGCACAATTTTTAATTCAATGCAAAAGTTAATGATCGATACGTTGATATGAATTTGAATGTGAACAATGGCTGAATGGTTGATTGTTAGTGGATTTAAGTATGTTAACAGGTTCACCAATATACCATTTACCAAAAATACACTGAAACTGAATGACCAGCAATACTCTGAAAACCTCAGCTTGGATGGGAATGTGTAGTTTCTCACAATGGTCAAACAATGAAGTAGCAAATATATTCTGTAGTCGCAGAACACTACAGGTCCTCCCCAGTTTATGAATGTCCAACATCCATACAGTCTGAATATGTGAAAGATGCTTGAGGAACCAGTTAGATGGATTAACTGGTTGCTGTAAGGCTGCTGGCATCTTCTGCCATGTGAGAACCTGCTTCATGGCTGCATTTTAGATGTGAACAATTCCAAGAATGGAATCATGCCATAATTCAGGGAGGACCTGTAATTAGAAAAAAGAGTTGAAAAAATTAAAAACCGTTTGGAAGAACATATTTAGTATAAGTACTTCATAACCAGATAAGTTTCGATAACAAGCCTTAAATATATCTGTATCCTGTATTACAGGAGACAAGACTTGTATTAAGCTCAACAACAAGCCATTTACTGAAACCTAGTCTGGTATCTTACACACAGTAGGCCTATCCAAAGAAGAGAGTAAGACTGAAGAAAGATACGAAAGACAAGAAGTGAGTCTAGAGAAGCATGCTACATCAACAACATATTTGAATCTCCAAGAAGAATAGTAGCAACATCAGTGTGGTTACAAAGATGAAAGAAAATTCAAAATCCAGTGAATTTATCAAATTTTCTTTTTACAAATGTATTTGGGCATTGATGGCAAGGCCAGGATTTATTGTCCACCTGTACATGCCGTTGGGGCAGCACAGCGGCACGGTGGTAGAGTTGTCTTGCAGCGCCAGAGACCCGGGTTTGATCCTGACTATAGGTGCTGTCTGTACAGAGTTTGTACATTTTCCCCGTGAGCGCGTGAGTTTTCTCTGCCTTCCACACTCCACAGAAATGCAGGTTTGTAGGTTGATTGGCTTTGGTAAATTGTAAATTGTCACTAGTATGTAGGATAGTGCGAGTGTACGGGGTGATCGCAAGGTCGGCGCTGACTCAGTGGGAATGGGAGTTAAAATGGTTAGCAACCAGGCTTTCCGACAGGCCTTGGCAGACTGAATGCAAGTGTTTGGTGAAACGTTTGCCATGGTTCTATGTTTGGTCTTGCTGATGTACCACACAAACTCTTTTTCAACACAACGGGTCAAAGGAAAGACAGAAACTGAGGTTGAAGATGACCAGAATGATTTAAAAAAAGGAAGATTTCACCTGTCAACCAATGATGAAGATAACGATAAGTGAATAGTAGCAGAATTAGGCCATTCGGCCCTTCAAGTCTACTCTGCTCTTCAATCATGGCTGATCTATCTCTCCATCCTAACCCCATTCTCCTGCCTTCTCCCCATAACCTCTGACACCTATACTAATCAAGAATGTTGTCCTTTCAATGAGGCCATAGGGAGCATCTGCTTCCTCCACCAAATCATTACATCCGCACAGAATATTGACTCCACAAGTGTGCTCAAACATTAATGTAGAAGTGGGGCAACAAGGATATTTCAATGGACAAAACAATGGATGAAGATTCATTGTCCTCATGGAAATCACATTCTCTTGATAGAAAAACACTGGAGTCTGAGAGTTCAGGGACAAAAATAAATGAGCACTTGACGAAGTGGGGTGCGTTGGGTCCCAGCTTCACACGTGAGGGCTGGTCCCCCAATGCAATATTCCACCTCTCCACCAATTCCAATATTGCTGGCCAGTGGAGGGGAGGGGGGGGGGGGGGGGGGCTTTCTGGAGCGCTAGTGTGGATCTTGTGGGCCGAAAGGACTGGTTTCTAGAGGGCTAGTATGGACATTGTGGGCTGAATGGATTCTTGGGCTGGCCGCTCAATCACTCAAGCTTGGCAGCTCAGTCACTGAAGCCAGGCAGCTCAGTCACTCAGGCCTGGCAGCTCAGTCACTCAGGCCTGGCAGGCTGGCAGCTCAGTAACTCGGGTCTGGCAGGTTGGCAGCTCAGAAACTGCCAGAAATTCTGCTGAAAACAGGTGACAGATGGTGAGTGACAAGGAGGAGGGGGTGGACAATCAATTTTAGACATTTTCATATTTTTTTACAGATCACAGCAATGAAGTAGCAGGCTATTCTTTTCAATGAAGTCTATTCTTGTGTGGATCTCTGGAGCGCTAGTATGGGTGTTGTGGGCTGAGGGGCTGGTTTCCAGAGGGCTAGTAAGGACTTTTCAAAGGCCCACATGTTAAAAAGACACACATTTTAAAAAGACACACATTTTAAAAAGTCACACATTTTAAAAAGACACACATTTTAAAAAGACACACATTTTAAAAAGTCACACATTTTAAAAAGACACACATTTTAAAAAGACACACATTTTAAAAAGTCACACATTTTAAAAGACACACATTTTAAAAGACACACATTTTAAAAGACACACATTTTAAAACCACATTTTAAAACAGTATAAAGGTCACTCACAGGTCAGTAGACACTAAGTGTTATGTAGATTCCCAGCTCAGACAGAGTTGTGACCTCTCCCTCGCTATCTTGCAGCAACTGAGCCACGTCTAGACTTCTGGGTTTTATAGCCCCTCCCCCCACCCCCGGAAGGGGCGTAGTCTTCATGGCGGTGATTGACAGGAGAGGGAATCTCAACATTTTTTAATAATTCTTTTACTTTTCATGGATGGGTAAAATCCTCTGCACCTGATGAGCAGAGGGGGACTCTGCATCAGATGCCCAAAATCACAGCCGTAAGTGGTAGCCTTTTTTCTACAATCAAAGCACAGTGCAAACAGGAAGTGGTCAAGATGAGACTTTTAATTATGTGGATTACTGTGTTCCCCCCTCAATATGTGGCAGACAGCAAGGATATTGATCAGCCTGTTAGCTTCACACACAACAATGTCAGGGAAGATTTCTCATTCTATGGATAAGTTGCATTTTAATTTCAAACCTGTAACTTTTCCTTCCCGACTTTTTAGCAGTATCCTTCATGGTTTGCAGGAACTTATGGGACTCATTAGTCCTCCTTCTGTATGTCAGTGGTTGCATAAAACCGGAGCTTAGTATAAACGATTCCGCCTGGATTGATAATGCCAGTGCTCAGGATAATACCAATGACATTGAGTTGCTGCTTTCACCAACTATAGCTCAGTCTGAAGAAGGGACCCGACCCGGAATGTCACGTGTCCATCCCCCCAGATGCTGCCTGACCTACTGAGTTCCTCCTGCATGGTGTGTTGTGCCCTATACATATTTACTGAGGTTCCGTATGCCACAGATTTCTAAGGGGAATGTCATAAGGTCATAAGGTAAGTGATAGGAGCAGAATTACGTCATTTGGCCCATCAAGTCTACTCCACCATTCAATCATGGCTGATCTATCTCTCCCTCATAACTCAATTTTCCTGCCTTCTCCCCATATCCCCTGACACCTGTACTAATCAAGAGTCTATCTATCTCTGTTTCTATATATTTTAAAATATCCATTGACTTGGCCTCCACAGCCTTCTGCGGCAAATAATTCCACAGATTCACCACCCTCTGACTAAAGAAATGCCTCCTCATCTCCTTCCAAAATGAACATCTTTTAATTCTGAGGCTACAACCTCTAGTCCTAGACTCTCCCACTAGTGGAAACATCTTCTCCACATCCACTCTATCCAAACCTTTCACTATTCGATTATCTCATGTGTTTCCCATGGATACACAGAATCTTTATCCATCAGTAATTGGTCCACTTACCATGACAATGTGGATGCACATTGTGTGTGTCTCCATTAATATTATTAACATACAATGATATTAATGTACAGAGATAATTTTGATGTTATAGATTTTGGAAAATAGGTCACACTTAACTACAATTGAAAATTCAGTGAGTGATCAAGATTTTTAGAAAGCATATCAGACCTTGTTCAAAACAAAGACATGTCTGTAATTTTGTTTCTTACATTACATATAAAACAAGATGAAATTGTAACATTCTTTTGAATTTTATTGCAAATTATTTTAATAAAATTATGGGGCATATCGACAGAGACAAGTTTTATCATTTGCATTTCTCTCAAGATTCATCATGGTACAAGCAGAATTGACCCAAGGAAATGATACATTATTGTGTTACGCATACTTAATTTGGAAGGATCTTAAGAGCCTTTAACTTGGTTAGCGGTAAATTGTGTTTGTTTATTTTGGTGCTTGTCTGATCTTATAGTATGCACTCATTTTCTTTGATATATACAGAAAGATTCGGAAATTACCTCAAATTTTCTCCGAAACTATTTGTCTATTTGACTAACTGAGTAAATTATGTCTTTCTTTCCTTGTTTTATAGTCTGAAAATGATTAAACGTTAAGTTGCTGAAGCTTCCAGTCCAGTTGGCTAACAATCAGTGTGAAATAAACAATTCAGAGTTTCTAATAAAACAGAATTCTCTGATATTACCACTGTGTCAAATGCAGTTTGAGCTGAACGTCCAAAAACTCAATGGATTTCAACGGCATAGGAAATGCCATTTAGGGTGGCATGATAGTTGGGTTTCCCCATAACAGCAAAGGATTATGGGGAGAAGACAGGAGAATGAGGTTGAGAGGGAAAGATAGATCAGCTACAATCGAATGGCGGAGTAGGCTTGATGGGCCAAATGGCCTAATTCTGCTCCTAGAACTTGTGAACATGAAGGAAATGTTTACTTTAATGGCCTCAGTAAAAATTGCACATGGACAATGCTGCTTCGAGAAAATAGTAAATGGCATGGTAAATTTCAACATTTCACTAGTAGCTATAATGCAAATGTCTCATGGGGCTGTAAAAGTGTGAGTATTTTGTGTGTCCTTTCATTTTGAATAACCAACATTATGCTTGCTGGCGTGAATGTTAAAGACTCTGAATTACATTTTTTTTCATTTCCTTTACTGCTGAAAGCTTCAATCTTGAAAACATATTGTATTATATCCGATATTGCTATACAAATGCTAAATGCGATTTTCTGAATTTCCCTTGCCTATTATTTTAATGAGAGGTGAGAGCCCACTTTGTTGCACATATTCAACAAAGAACTTGAAAAGGAATGCATTTACATAATAAAATCAGAGATTGCAATTTCAAAGCATTAGCCTTTTACACTCAAAGGCCATGCATAACTCAAAACATTTTCATAATACCCTATAAATGATATGCAAGATTAAGTATGAATTTTAACCTGGCCATTTTATTATGGGCATTAGATCAGTTGGAATGTACCATTATTATGAGCTTGTTGGACATCTTTTACACTAGATAAATCAAAGGTTTCTCGTGACAAGTAGATTATGGTGGAAAAGCAGCTACTTGGTTTCTCATGAGAAGATTAACAAGAAAAAAACTAGGCAGGCTTCAATCTATCAAAAAAATATTTTTTAAAGGTAGACAAAAGTGCTGGAGAAACTCAGTGGGTGCAGCAGCATCTATGGAGCGAAGGAAATAGGCAACGTTTCGGGCCAAAACCCTTTTTCGGACTGATGGAGGAGCTGCACCCGCTGAGTTTTCTTAATTAAAAAATATATATTTTTATTAGAAGCAATGTACAGTAGTATAAACCGTGGCATATGACAAAATACATTTAATGTACATCTTCCATTTTAAATTTAACAAGAAAGAAATAGAACAAGAGAGAAAGAGCGAGAAAGAGAGAGAGAGTGAAATAAATAGTGATGTGTAAACCCCTAGACTACCAGATAGTGCAGTCCAGGAGTGAATGAGTAAAAGCCTATAGAAGAATAAGAAGATAAAGACCAAAAATAATAAAGAAAAAGAAAAAAGGGACCTTTACGTGTTGATATACCTGCTTCATTTCTCACCACACCCATCACCCTGTCCGTGAATCGGTTTAATTCAAGTTGTGTTGCACCATACTATGCTTGTAGTGAATCAATGAAAGGAGACCATATCTTTAAAAGTTGCTCTGATTTTCCTGCTAAGACGAGTCTCATATCTTCAAGATGTAGCGTCTCAGACATGCTTGTGATCCACATTTTAAGCATTGGGGTGGAAGCATTTTTCCAAAATTTAAGTATAAGTTTTTTTGCCATTATCAGGCCGTAATTGAGGAAACGTCTTTGAAATATTGAAAGCTCAGTGCAGGCTCCTGTTGTTCCAAAAATAATCAATTCTGTATGGGGGTCCAGTTTTGTTTTAAATAATTTTGAGAAGATTTCAAAGATTTCTTTCCAAAATGTATGGAGTTTTATTCAAGAGGCGAAGGAGTGTGCTATAGTTGCTTCTTGAGATAAACATTTGTCGCAGATGGGAGATACATTTGGGAACATTTTGTTCAGTTTAGTTTTTGAGTAACATAGTCTGTGTAGTATTTTAAATTTTTTTTTTTTTTTAATTTATTTATTAGAAGTAGACATATTATAAAATGTTGTTACATATTATAGTAAAAAAACTTTTCATATACATCAGTCATACATTATTAAAATTTTCCATTATCAATTACTTCTGCTTCTAGTGTTTTTATTTTTTATAGAAAGAGGGAAAAAGAGAGGGTAGAAAGTTACAAATAAAAAAGAAAGCAAAAAAAAACACAACAGAAAAACAAGGGAGGTGGAATGGGTTACCTGTAATACATCAATGGAGATAGGTTCGTAGGTTATAAAGTATAGCTTTTCATCTATTCCTGAGTTCAAGTTTCAGTTGGGTCCTCGTGCTGTGCCAATCTATCCCTTCAGATAGTTAATGAATGGAGCCCAAATTTTATGGAAAAGATCTTGTTTGTCCATTAAGACAAGTCTAATTCTTTCTAAGTAGTATTTTAAATTAGAATAGATTATAATATGTCTTACATTAATCGAACAATTATGTACATATAGAAGATATTTTTCCCATCTGTCTTTGGGAATTTTTAAGCTTAATTCCTGTTCCCACTCTCTTCTAATTACCTCTGACGATGGAATTTCTATATTTCGAATGATATTGTACAAGTCTGATATTAAATTATTTGACTGCGTTTCTATTCATACCTTCACCCGCTGAGTTTCTCCAGCACTTTTGTCTACCTTCGATTTTCCAGCATCTGCAGTTCCTTCTTAAATATTTTTTAAACTCCATTTATTGCCACAGAGCAACAGACGTGTGCTCTCAAGGTGAAGAAAATGATCCGGTCGACTCTAAGAAATGATAGGACCCTCAGGAAACAGATTTTAGTATTTCAAAATCATCTTTTAAAGCTTCTAGTTGAGGTAAAATATGCTGAGAACAGAAACTGTGCAAAAATGTAGCTTTCATCTGCTGCTCAGTCTCTCATTGTCTTTAATGAGGGTAGAGACAAAATGCTGGAGAAACTCGGCAGAACAGACGGCACCTCTGGAGTGAAGAAATGGGTGATGTTTCGGGTCGAAACCCTTCTTCAGACAGTCTTTAATTGCCTTTAATGAACCTAAGGGGAAAATGGTTCCACAGCTAGATTGTAAAAATGTGAATTCAAACCCCACAACTTTGTATTAAATGAAGTGACATTCTTCAGTCTAAAATGTATAAAGAAAGGAGGACCTGTTCTGGTATGTCCTGCCATTCAATGAGATTATGGCCGATCTGTTTCTTCTTAATAGCAGTGAGAATTTAGTTACATGAACTCAAGAGAACAAGAATGTGATAATCAGTACAGTGTAGGCAGGGGCTGCATTGAAACTCAATCTATGTATTGCCTGTTTAATGTCCCCTGTGGTTAACTGTATAGGATTTATGTCTGAGAATTACATTTGCTAAGTATTTGATCAAGAGTTTCATTTTCCAGCAGGTCATTGGAGAGAAAGAAAAAGTGAACGTGCTCATTTCAGCTGACTGAGATATGAATTATTGCTGTACTTCAGCAGCCATTCATTATTATACTGATGTTGCATTATTAGAGTTCAAGTGTGGGCACTGAGGAACATTTCAATGGTAGTTTCTTGTCAATACGAACTGACTTTTCAAATTTACCTTTCTCATTTTTGTGTCTTTATTAAGACAGCTGGTGTTAATTAATCTTGAAGTATGATGTCTCCTGCAAAGCCTGTGTGTTCCGTGCCAAACCGGCCAGTACATTGGCTCATATCACAATGTATCAATGTGGCATGTGAGTGTCAGGTGGCTTAGAAAATCACACCAACCACAGCTCAATTCAACTTTGCAAATGTTGTAGTGTGTCACCTTCTGTAAAGTGATGTCTTCATTGTGCATATGTGTCATTTTTAGTTTAGTTTAATTTAATTTAGTGATACAGTCCTTTGGCCCACCGAGTCCGCACCGAACAGCGATCCCCACACATTAATGCTATCCTAGAATAGGGACCATTTTTAACAAGCAATTAACCTGCGAACCTGTACGTCTTTGAAGTGTTGTGGGAAACCAAAGTTCTTGGAGAAAACACGCGCAGGTCATGGGGTGATCTTACAAACTCCATACAGACAAGCACCCGTAACTAGGATTGAACCCGGGTTTCTGACTCTGTAAGTGCTGTAAGGCAGCAACTCTACCGCTGCCCAACCATGCCGCCCTTAATCATAAGTAGTCAGAACATAAGGCCTGTGAATAATATTTGAAATTGGCATATTGAACTGACTGCTTCAACATATCAGACACTCTTGTCAATGACTACAGCAGTTTGTAAACAACTTAAGTCCCTAAAACTCAGGGAATCTTACTCTCATCGCTCCACCCTTAGACTTAGAGGGATAGGAATGCAGTTTGTATCTTTGGTTGCATTAAGCATCTTACATGAATTACTTTTGAAGAGCAATATACATATTTCAATTCCCTTCTCTCCTTACATTGCAAGGACAAGCAACTGTAAGATATTACCTCAGAATTTTTAATGAGAAAATCTATGCTATAATGGCAAAGGCAGAGGCAATTTTGCCAACCAGGTCTGTTTCTTTTGAAGATTTTCTTATTTCCTTTGTGGATTAAACTAGTGTTCAATGGATTAACCTTTGACAAAGAAATGCATCTCTGTTGCATTTGCAACAGGTTTATGGTTCTGCAGAATACTCATCTTTAACCTTTAAACATTCCTCAGCCAAAGAAACATTTTTGCATTTCTCAGCCAGTGGAATAACACGGCTCTTACCTGTTGCGGCCCTTATTCTGCAGCTCCTGGGTCTCAAAGGAATAATTGGATCGCTTGTTCTGGAGTCAGGCCGCTGCCAAACCTTGTCAACCTGTTCCTGCACTGGCCACACTTGACAGGGTCTAGAGACTGATGTAATGGAGAGCTGTTGGCTACCTCTTTGGTAACCCTTGGACTATCCTTGATCGGACTTTGCTGGCTTTTTCCCTTATATTCCCTTTTCATGTATCTATACACTGTGAATGGCTCGATTGTAATCATGTATTGTCTTTCTGCTGATTGGTTAGTATGGAACAAAAGTTTTTCACTGTACCTCGGTACGTGACAATAAATAAATGGGTGGCCATGGTGATGCAGCGGTAGAGATGCTGCCTTACAACGCTTGCAGCGCTAGAGACCCAGCTTCAATCCTGACTACGGGTGCTGTCTGTATGGAGTTTGCCCATTTTATCCGTGACCATGTGGGTTTTCTCTGAGATCTTCGGTTTCCTCCCACACTCCAAAGACATACAGGTTTGTAGGTTAATTGGCTTGGTATAAGTGTAAATTGTCCTTAGTGTGTAGGATAATGTTAATGTGTGGGGATCACTGGTTAGTGCGGACTCGGTGAGCAGAAGGGCCTATTTCCGCGCTGTATCTCTAAACTAAATTAAACTGTAACTCTAGCCATTGGAGTGATTTCCTCCTGATGGCCATCGACTTTGTTTTAAAATGGTTTCTTCATGCCACTTCAGGTGCTTGATGTCAATGGGAAGTCACTCCCATCTCACTTCTAGAATTCAGTTCTTTGGTCTATGTTTAAACTAAGTTGTGTCGAGGTTCAGAGCTGAGCGTTCCCAATGAAAGCTATACTGGCCATACATCCAGATTCAGGGACAATTTCTTCCCAACTGTTATCAGCAACTGAACAATCCTATCACCAACTAGAGAGCGGTCCTGACCTACCATCTACCTCATTGGAGACCCTCGGACTATCTTAATCGGACTTTACTGGATTTTATTTTGCACTGAACGTTATTTCCTTTATCATGTATCTGTACACTGTGGATGACTTGATAGTAATCATGTTGCTGCTGGATAACACACAACATAAAAACATTTCACCCTTCCTTGATACATGTGACGATAAACTAAACTAAACTAAACTAAACATTTGTGAGCATGTCATCAGTGGGTAAATGCTCCTCGATAGCATTGTTGAAATTATCTTCAATCAGTAGTGATTTCATGACTCTGTCTGGCAGGTAGGAGAATAAGTTGTTGATAATATCATATGTTGACTGAAAAACGACAAAGTCTTGGGAATAGGCATATCTATGTTGAAATTCTGAAACTTGGCAAAGAGGAACCTCAGCCTCAAATTACCAGTGCAAGTGCTATCCATCTCCACTGCACAATACCTTCAGAAGAAATGCAGGGAGCCGTATCAAACGTGATATATTTCCTGACAAAAGTCCTGATAAATGACTGTTTCTCTCTCCACAGTTGCTGCCAACCTGATCACCATTAACAGCACCTTCTGTTCATATGCACAACCTTTCTTGACCTTACAAAAGCCATCAAATGAGAGAAACTGCAGAGTATCCTTCTCAAATTGGGCAGCATTCAGAAATTCATCTCCATTCCACATCTACTAGATGACGCATGCAAGCTGTGATGTGTAACCAAAGTGTTCACATCAGAATATGAACGGAATGAGCATAAGATGAGCGTTTGACAACACTGGGCCTCTACGCGCTGGAGTTTAGAACGTTGAGGGGGAACCTCATTGAAACTTGAAGACTAATGAAAGGCATAGATAGAGTGGATGTGGAAAGGATGTTTCCACTGGTGGGAGAGTCTAGAACCAGAGGTCATAGCCTCAGAAATAAAGGGCGCTCTTTTAGAAAGGAGGTGAGGAAGAACTTCTTTAGTCAGAGGATAGTTAATCTGTGAAACTCGTTGCCAAGGAGGGCTGTGGAGGCCAAGACAGTGGATATTTTTAAGGCAAAGATAGACAAATTCTTGATTAGAATAGGGGGTCAAGGATTATGGGGAGAAGGCAGGAAAATGGGCTTAGGAGGCAGAGATCAACCACGATTGAATGGGCTGAATGGTCTAATTCTACTCCTATGACGTGAACTTGTGAACCAATCTTGGTATAGGTTGGTAGTAAGCGAAGCATCACCCCCTGAAATGTTTCTCAGTCTTTCTCACCACAATAGCATATTCCTTCCTCAATAAGGTTTCCAGAGTAGTAGAGTTAATCTATAGAACTAATGCATACCTCCTTCACTCCAGAACCAAGGTCACTGTGACCTTGACCAGCACGTTGCAGTACACAGCATACAAGTGAGTATGTTCAGAAGACAAGTTCCAAGTCACAGAAGCACAGCATAAACAGCAGAATAAGACAATACTTTCCAAGGTACACATCTGCCTACCCTGTAAAGCACCTTTTGATCCAACTGTGACAAATCTGCAGACCCCACGATGGTCGCATCAGACATAACAGGACCCACAGAAGCAGAGTGGAAGTGAATCATCCTCGACGTGGAGGGGCAGCCTAAAAAAGAAAGGAGTACTTCTTAGAACTAGACACAAAATGCTGGAGTAACTCAGAGGGACAGGCAGCATCTCTGGAGAGAAGGAATAGGTGAGATTTCGGGTCTAGATCATTCTTCAGTCTGAAGAAGGGTCTCGACCCAAAATGTCTCTCCAGAGATGCTGCCTGTCCCTCTGAGTTACTCCAGAATTTTGTGTCTCCCTTCAATTTAAACCAGCAGTTCTTTCCTACACAATAGACAATAGACAATAGGTGCAGGAGTAGGCCATTCGGCCCTTCGAGCCAGCACCGCCATTCAATGTGATCATGGCTGATCATCCCCAATCAATACCCCGTTTCTGTCTTCTCCCTGTATCCCCTGACCGCCATCTTTAAGAGCCCTATCTAGCTCTCTCTTGAAAGTATCCAGTGAACCGGCCTCCACCGCCCTCTGAGGCAGAGAATTCTTTCATAGAACTACACATTCCTTAGAATTAATCTGTTATCTGGTATTTGACCAAAATGACTAGATAGAACTGTATTATCCCATGCATGAAGTAGTTACAGCTGAAACCTTCACTCGTCTAGAGTTTAAGTGCATGTGCCTAATGAACAATGTTCTCAAATGTGCATATACATTCTTGCTGTAAGAGGCTACATAAAAATCTACAACCAACAGGCCAGGAACAGTTTAGACAGGCAGAATAAACAATCCAGGACACAGTTTATCAGAGAGTCTACAGTTGTTCTTTCTAGAAAGAATTCAAGGTACTAAGTAGAGTTTTCCGTCCCATTGAAATGTTAGCTTGTCGACTATGAAAAGTTCACAGAAAAAAAAAATAGCCTTAAACTTAACTTGTGTCAAGTATGAGGTGGCAGGACTTAAATCAGTGAGCTTTTTTGACAGTTTTCTTTATCGTCAGTAATAATTAATCTGAGTATGTTTATTCCCTTTCTCAAAGGCATTAAAGGATATGATTAACTTGCACAAAACTACCCAAGCTTGGTAAATGGCCTGATACTGACATTTGGGTGACATAGTAGCACAGCGGTAGAGTTGCTACCTTACAGTGCCAGGGACCCGGGCTTGATCCTGACTATGGGTGCTGTCTGTACACGTTTGTACAGAGAAGAAGGGAAGAGATTGAACTTTTTTTTTCACCTTCCATCACAGTGAGGAATGTGGAGGAGTCGCTGTGGTGGATGTTTATGTTAAAATGTATTTTGTGTGTCTTGTTGCTTTTTATTGGTATGACTATATGGCAAATCAAAGTCCTTGTATGTTGCAAAACATACTTGGCTAACGAAGTGTGATTTTGATTATGATTATTTACATTCTTCCTGTGACCGTGGGTTTTTTTCCTTTGGGTGCTCCGCTTTCTCACACTCTAAAGATGTGCAGGTTTGTAGATTACTTTGCTTCTGTATATTGGCCCTAGTGTGTAGTATAGAACGAGTGTACAGGTGATTGCTGGTCAGCGTGGACTCAGTGGGTCAAAGGTCATGTTTCCATCTCTAAACTAAAACTAAGCTAAAATTATCATGCAATATAAAGACACAGACAAAAGCCATTCAGTCCATCATCATTGTACCAGCTCTATAAAGTGACATTTAAATGGACCCACTCAGCTGCCATTTCCTCACAGTCCAGACAATTTTTGTCTGCCAATTTATTTTGAATACTTCTTTGAAAGTTTGTAAGTATGCTTTCAGCAAGGTTTCAGATCTTTTATCTTCAGGGGAGAAGAAGTGTGTCCCATATTGTTTGAAATCCATAGTTATTTGATAGGATCTTCCATATCAAAGGCTGGCAAATGTTTTGAGAAATTACAAGGTTGAGACTGATGTGAGACAGGCAACAGTCCCCTGATCTGTCAGAAATAACAATGACCACCCGCATTACATATCTCAAGTGGTCTAGCTTCCACATTCCTTGGGGGTAGACAATTAAGCGGCCTTTTCACGGGGCGAGTTGACGCAAGATGTCACCAGAGTGAAGAGGTCGTGGTCCAGCACGAGTCTCGCACGATATAACGGGGGTAGATAAAGAGTTCCCACGGTACTCGGCATTTCTGCTATTTGTGCGAGTGACTTGTCCGTTTCCCGAGCATTCCCGTTAAATCTTGAATGAACATCGTGAACTACACGTGACACAAATGATGTAACTTTTTTTATCACACACTATATATATCCTCCCTTGGTTGAATTGGCTCATTTGGAGACATATTTTACTGTGTATGGGGGAGACACAGATGGACTGAGCACAGTACCTCGGTCTTACTGTGTGTGGGAGAGGGGGAGAAAGAGATGTACACTCACAGAGGCAGAGTCTCTCAGCCTGTGTAAGAGGGAGGGAGAGAGAGAGAGAGGCACACACAAGGTGGATGTGAAATCTCACCTGCCTGTTTCAGTGACAGACACCCGCCGTCAGTAAATGAAGACACCCCCATCTGTCTCCCCCTCCTCTCCCTCGACTCCCCCACCTTTCTCTCCCAACTCCAGTCCCGTCCCGACCCCCTGGGAAACTGAATAGAGCAACAGTCAACTGCTGCCTGTGCGCTGATATGACAATAAAGGCTACTTTACTTTACTGAGTTAAAGAGTTCCCACGGTAGACTGTAAAACTGGGACTCTGGTTCTGGACTCCCCCAACACCGGAACCCTTCTTCAGACAGCCTAATCGGAATTGAGTCTGAAGATGTGTCTCGTCCCGAAACATCAGCTTTTTTTCTCCAGAGATGCTGCTTGACTCGCTGAGTTACTCCAGCTTTTTGTCTCTGTCTTCGGTTTAAACCAGCATGTACAGTTCACTCCTTACACGGGTCTCTGTACAACATTGATTGGTAGCGTTCCGGACCCCTGGACCCGAGGACTCCGACCTGTATCTCTCAAAGAAGTACATGTGAAAAATTTCTCACGGACCATAAAAATGCGTAACCTTTCAGTAAAGTCCCTTTTAAAGTCCCTTTTAAAGATTACTAGACCAAGTGCAGACCCGTTGGGTCTGTTTCCCCAACGGCGTTTTGCAGGGGGGGGGGGGAGGGGGGGCTGCGGCATCAAACTCATATTAACCAACCCCCAAACACACAGGTGGGGGGAGGGAGGGGGGATGTGAAGAGGGGAGGGAGGGGAGAGGAGGTGGAGGAAATGGGACAGATTTGGGAGGGAAAGGAGAGCGGGGTAGGGGGTGAGAGAGGGGGATGGGGAGATAGATGTGGTGGAGGGGGAGGATGGGGAGGTAGGGAAGGAGGGAGGGAGGGGGAGAGGGGTGGGGGAGAGAGGGGAAAGAGTGGAGAGGGAGGTGGAGAGGGGTAGGGGGAGTGATGGAAGAGGGACAGAGGGGTAGGAGGAAGGGGGTGGCGTAGAGAGGGAAGGGGGGTGGGGGAGAGAGGGATGGGTGGGAGAGGGGTTTCGGAGAGGGAAACATAGAACCATTGAAATTAAGTGCAGGAGTAGGCCATTCGGCCCTTCGAGCCTGCACCACCATTCAATATGATCGTGGCTGATCATCCAACTCAGTATCCTGTACCTGCCTTCTCTCCATACCCCCTGATCCCTTTAGCCACAAGGACCACATCTAACTCCCTCTTAAATACAGCCAATGAACAGGCCTCAACTACCTTCTGTGCCAGTGAATTCCAGAGATTCACCACTCTCTGTGTTAAAAATGTTTTTCTCATCTCGGTCCTAAAAGATTTACCCCTTATCCTTAAACTGTGACCCCTTGTTCTGGACTTCCCCAACATCTGGAACAATCTTCCTGCATCTAGCCTGTCCAACCCCTTAAGAATTTTGTAAGTTTCTATAAGATACCCCCTCAATCTTTTAAATTCTAGCATGTACAAGCCGAGTCTATCCAGTCTTTCGTCATATGAAAGTCCTGACATCCCAGGAATCAGTCTGGTGAACCTTCTCTGTACTCCCTCTATGGCAACGATGTATTTGAACATTGGGCATTGTGACATCACACGATGGAACGTTCACCAGGGGCTGGGGCTGGTGCTGCTTCTATGGGTGAGAAGCCAGTTTAGTTGTGAAATATTGGGGGGGGGGGGGTGGGTTAGGATTTGATTAAAAACGTGCACTTAAACACGACGACCAATGGCAAACCCGTTGGGTCTGATCCCCCAACGCAGCCGTTCCCTACCCGTAGCCCCCACTGGGGGGGGGGGTGGGGGGCGGGCGCCTCACACACACTAACCACCCCCACACACAGAGTTGGAAAAGTGCATAAAGACCGTTCCCTACCTGTAGCCCCCAGGGGAGATTTGGTCGTCGAAGTCGGGTCCCTGCCGTCTTAAAATATCGTATCTTGAAGTCGTCGAAGTCGGGTCCGTCTCGGCAACGCGTGGGGGGGGTGGTGGGGGGGTTAGCGGTGCGGCATCACACACACGAAGCTTCGACACACACAGAGCCTTAAAAGTGTAAATGCCCGACCTCTTTTCCGTTTTTCTCTAATTTAATTAAGATGTGCAGGTGGTGTTCTTATCGAGGTTCAGGGGTGAATGACGTAAATATTTTCACACAATATGGGAACATCTCATGTTGTCTTGAAGGCTCCTCGGCCCACATCTGACTCTCTGTACTGTCACTATGGCAACGATGTCTATGAGCACTGGGCATTGTGACATCACACGATGGAACGTTCACCATTGGCTGGGGCTCCTGCATAGGCATATGTAAATGAATCCATTCCGATTGGACATATGTGAAGATTGGGCATTGTGACATCACACGATGGAACGCTCAGCAGGGGCTGGTGCTGGTGAAGGTTCTGTGGGTGTGAAGCCAGTTTAGTTTTGAAATATTGGGGGGGGGGGGGGGTTAGGATTTGATTAAAAACGTACACTTAAACACGTCGAAATGTAATGAGGAACGGATACTTAGAAAGAAAAGAGAAATCTCTACCAAAATGGAAAAGATGTCGGCGATTCAGCGTTCCCCCTTATCCTTAAACTTTGACCCCTTGTTCTGGTCTTCCCCAACATCCGGAACAATCTTCCTGCATCTAGCCTGTCCAACCCCTTAAGAATTTTAAACGTCTCTATAAGATACCCCCTCAATCTTCTAAAATCTAGCGATTACAAGGCGAGTCTATCCAGTCTTTCTTCATATGAAAGTTCGGACATAACAGGAATCAGCCTGGTGAACCTTCTCTGTACTCCCTCTCTATGGCAACGATGTCTTTGAGCATTGGGCATTGTGACATCACACGATGGAACGTTCACCATTGGCTTGGGCTCCTGCATAGGCATATGTAAATGAATCCATTCCGATTGGACATATGTGAAGATTGGGCATTGTGACATCACACGATGGAACGTTCAGCAGGGGCTGGGGCTGGTGAAGGTTCTGTGGGTGTGAAGCCAGTTTAGTTTTGAAATATTGGGGGGGTGGGGTAAGGATTTGATTAAAAACGTGTACTTAAACACGACGGAATGTAATGAGGAGCGGATACTTAGAAAGAAAAGTGAAATCTCTACCGAAATGGAAAAGATGTCGGCGATTCTGCGTCCAGTTTCGGAGTTGCAGGGAATCAATGGAAGAAATGTGACAGCCGGACGGAGTTCCGTTTCGGAATTTTGGGCGAGAGTTTTATATATTAATAGATAGTTATTTTCTTGAATCTCATTAACATAACTCATGAATAAGTTGATGTCCATATGCGGATGCAAATCTTTATTTTTATTTATTTTTTAAATTCAATCCCACATAAGATAATTTTTACTCACCTTCTGTTCCCTCTGTCAGCTTCCGGGTTCACCGTTCGCAGGAGTTCCCACGGTACCCGCAAGAGTTATTACGGATATCGCACTGGCCACTACGTTCATATAATGTTGCAATACTCAACCACAAGTGTACAAGTCAATCTTGGAGAAATTCAAACTTTCTTGAATTTTCTCCCGAGTGACCAAGTTACACGATGACTTGCCGTTAGCGCTACGGTGGTCCACGGTGGTCCACGAATGCCGCACTGTTATCGCACGAGGTTCCCACGATGTTAAACTCCGGTTAACTCTTGCGTCAAGTCGCCCCGTGAAAAGGCCGCTTTACAGAGATTCACCACACTCTGTGAGGCAAATACATCATTGCAACTAATGGACAGAATGGGCCTAAATCCTTCTGAGGTTACATTCGAGTGTGCAGTCTGTACTATGGATCTGGAAGTATTCCTTTGCTTTAAGCTTTCCGAAGGACATTCTCTATGTCTCCAATTATATCCCCTTTGGTGTAACTGCTGCAGTTATCCATAATGTTGGAATTTGCCCACATTCTCAGTTGTGCAGATTTAGTTTATTTAGTTTAGTTTAGAGATACAGTGCGGAAACAGGCCCTTCGGCCCACCGAGGTCGTGCAGACCAGCGATCCCTGCACACCAGCACTATCCCACATGCTACAGACAATTTAGAATTTTTATTGAAGCCAATTAACCTACAAACCTATACGTCTTTGGAATGTGGGAGGAAACCAGAGCACCCAAAGAAAACCCACGCAGGTCACGGGGAGAAAAGTACAAACTCCTTCCAGACAGCACCCATAGTCAGGATCGAACCCGGGGCTCTGGCGCTGTATGTCAGCAACTCTACCCTTGTGCCACCATGCCACCTTTACATATGTAAATACATTTAATCAGCTGATTCATTCTGGTTGATTCTGCTTTACTGCAAGTTAATTCCTCCATCTGTTAAGTAAGATGAAGTGGAAACTCTCTAAATTCCAAGAAGCAATTTGCTGCGATGAAGCATCATTTCCAGGTCTATATCATTTTGATCGTATGAGATACGGATCACTTATGATGACTGTTGGTCAGTCATATGATTGAGAAAGCAAACCAATAAACTGCATTGCACTATTTTTGACACACTGAAGTATGTTCAGCCTAAATGCTCAATCAGATTGCTATTAAAGAAATTGACCAAAAACATGTCTGAAACAACACGAGGATGGTTAACTCTCAAAAATAAGCATTTCAGCAGGATCTGTATGATCCCCAATGGGGCTTTACTCATCTTCCGATATTCTGATGTGTAACATTCAGAGAAGTATTCAGCCCTTAAAGGCACACTTTTCTGTCAGCCATTCAACAGGAAGGCCTGAGGGACGAGGGAAAGAGCTTCTGCTATCAGTCAAAGGGACGTGCAAGTCTTAGTGAATAATCTATTTGCCAGGAGGAAGGGTCAGAGGACCATCAGATTCACTGGGCCGACGACATGTAAGGCCTGTCAAGAGAGTAGTTTTTCATTTCGTTTTAGAGATACAGCATGGAAACAGGTCCTTCGGCCCACCATGTCCACAAATGACCGACAATAGAAACATAGACATAGAAACATAGAAAATAGGTGAAGGTGTAGGCTATTCGGCCCTTCGAGCCAGCACCGCCATTCAACATGATCATTGTTGATCATCTGAAATTAATACCTCGTTCCTGATTTTTCCCCACATCCCTGATTCCTTTAGCCCTAAGAGTTAAATCTAACTCTCTCTTGAAATAATCAACTGTAGACTAGTTCTATGCTGCAAACTAGGGACAAATTACAGAAGGCAATTAATCTATGTTTTTGGGGTGTGGGAGGAAACCGGAGCACCTGGAGAAAACCCACATGGTCACAGGGAGAACATACAAACTCACGCAGACAGCACCCGAGGTCAGAATTAAACCCGGGCCTCTGGCATTGTGAGGCAACAGCTCTATCTCTGCACTGTGCCACCCTTCAGTTTCGTCCAGTAGTGGTGATCCTGCACAATAAAGCATTGCTGAAAGTATTGCAACTGCTCTGCTCTTGAACACCTGAACCTGCAGAGATTGGTGAACACAGCCCATGACTCCTTGGCCTATGCAAGCTCCTGGTTGTTAAACACTTTAACACCCCTTCCCATTTCTACACTGACATTTCTGTCCGGGGCCTCCTTCGCTGTCAGAGTAAGGCCACACACAAATTGGAGGAACAGCAACTCATATGTTGCTTGGGCAGCTTACAGACCAGCGGTATGAATATTGATTTCTCTAATTTCGAGTAACCCCTGCTTCCCTCTCTCTCCGTCTCTCTCCCAATTTCGGGTCGAGTCTGAAGAAATGACTCGAACAGAAATGTCACCCATTCCCTCTCTACAGAGTTGCTGAATCCCACTGAGTTACTCCATCATTTTCTGTCTATCTTCAGTGCAAACCAGCATCTGAAGTTCCTTCCTACAGATTTAACAATTTCTGGAAAGAGCATTAAAACCTTATCCTAGGACTCCATTTGGAAGGACAATAATTGCTAAATTGTTTGAATCTTTGTAGCAAGCTGAATTCACTGAGCAAAACCTCTCAGCTTATTCTCCATTATTATCAGTCAATCCAACAACTCCGAGAGACTGTCACTTATTTCCTCTGTTACAGTTCATTATATATTTTTTAAACAAACGTCTTATCTATGTCAGCTTTCAGATTTCCAAACTAAGATGCAATGTCCAGGGTTGCCAATTTAATGCCATTCACTTTATCTATCAGCACAGCAAGCATTTTACCTGTCATTCACTCCTCCAACGCCTTCGTAATCAGGATAACATTTTACACTTTCCCAAAACCTTATAAAGCATCCAGACCCTCTTGCATTTCAATTATTGGAACAAAATTCTGACAGTTTTGCTAAATAGTTACCTTTGAATAGGCAGTTTGTCCATAACGTCACCACTTTTTTACTTGTACTTTGGATCTACAACAGATCAGCTCAAGGAGAGACAGGAACTGAGAGAGCACTTAAGATGTTGGTACTCTTAAGCAATTTAAAAAAAAATCGTAACAATTTGTCCTTACCAATGAGAATTGGCTGACGCCATAATGTTTTAAAGTGGTTCTAAATTACGGTGCAAAGTAAAAGTCAAGGGACATACAAAAGTTTAAAGAGAGATGAGCATTTAGAGATGCAACGTGGAAACAGGTTCTTCAGCCCACCGAGTTTGGCGAGACCAAGTGCAGGCTCGGCAATTATTTCACTGATCACCTCATCTAAGTCGGCCTGGTTGCTAAACACTTTAATTCTTCCTCCCATTCCATACTGACCTTTCTGTCCAGGGCCTCCTACAGTCAAAGTGAGGCCCAACGCAAATTGGAGGAGCAGCACGTCACATTTCGCTTGGGCAGCTTGCAACCCAGCGGTATAACTTTTGATTTCTCTAACTCCAGGAAACACTTGCTTTTCCTCTCTCTCAGTCCATCCTCCACCTTAGTTCTGCGACGAGTTTCACTATCCTTCTGATTAATTTTACTGATTGTATGCTTCCAAGTCACCTTCCCCTCAGCTAACAATGAATTACTCGACATGTCCTTATCATAGTTTGATCTTTGATATTTGATCTTTCGATTTCACACCTTACCCCTCCATATCTCTAGACTCCCTCTCCCCTGATTCATGGTCTGAAGAAGAGTCTCGACTGAAACGTCACACATAACCTATCCATCTTCTCCAGAGTTGCTGCTTGACCCATTGAGTTACTCCAGTACCCAGTGTCCTTTTTCGTTGCTAATGCCGATTTCAACTGAGGAGTTGAGGGGAGACCTGATAGAAGTATATGACATTATGAAAGGCACAGATAAGGTAGACAGTCAGACGCTTTACCATGGTGGAAATATCAAAGGCCTCAGGGCACAGCTTTAAAATGAGAGGAGCACATTTTAAAGGAGATGTGCAGGGCAAGTTTTTTGTCACAGAGAGCAGTGGGTGCCTGGAATGTGATGCTAGGGGTCGTGGTAGAGGCAAATACAATAATGGCATTCAAGAAGCTTTTAGATAGGCACATGGATTGGCAGGGAATGGAGGGATATGGATTATGTGCAGGCAGATGAGATTAGTTTAGCTTGGCATCATGTGCAGCACAGACATTGTGGGCTGAAGGGCCTGTGCTGTAATTTTCTATGTTCTATGTTCTTTCTCCACAGCCACAATAACAGAGAATGGTTTCCAGCAGACAAGTAATTTGACCTTTTATCCTGGCTTGAGTGTACCCGCAGACAATTTCTGTAGAGAATCCCTGGCCATCCCTAGTCCGTGGCTCAGCTCAATGTAGACACCAGTAGTCAATGCACGCTTGAGGTAAGCTGGAGGTCAGATGAACTTCGCATTCGGTCCCTCACTCTTACACCAGGAAAGGCTGACATAAGAGTCATGAAGAGCATTTGTTTGTACACTGTGTTTCCCAACTCGGTGATAAGTGTAGGGAAGGAACTGCAGATGCTGGTTTTCACTGAAGATAGACCCAAAATACTGGAGTAACTCAGCGGGACAGACAGCATCTCTGGATAGAAGGAATGGGTGACGTTTCGGGACAAGAACCTTCAGATTACTTATTTCACTATGCTTTAAAACCTTTAGTTACAGATCGACACTTACTGCTACGACAAATGTTTTCAAAATGCAAATTAGATATAACTCGATGAAAAAATTAGAGAACACTTTCAGTATTGCACCGGCTGAATTGGTTGTAACACAATTTCTATCAGGAACTAGAGAAATACCAAAAGTTATATTGGAAATCGATAAGCAGAAAATAAAACGCTCTTGGAAAAAAACTACCAGGGAAAAGAGGTTTACTTTAGTTTAGTTTATTTATTGTCACATGTACCGAGGTTCCGTTTTGTTGCATGTTAACCAGTCAGCAGAAAGACAATCCATGGTTACAATCGAGTCATTCGCTGTCTGCAGAGACATGGTAAAGGGAATAACGTGAATGGCGTTTAGAGCAAGATAAAGTCAGTAAAGTCTGATTAAAGATAGTCTGAGGGTCTCCATTGAGATAGAAAATAGTTTCGGACTGCTCTCTAGTTGTGGTAGGATGGTAGGTCGGCTTTCCATCCAACCTCTCTGCAGTAATTGGACACCATTGTCTCTATGAACACATCTGTCAGTTTTACTGTGGGTGGCCATTGAAATTGACTGTAATCACTTCTATTGAAGATAGACATAAAGTGCTGGAGTAACTCTGCGGCTCAGGCATATCTCTGGAGAAAAAGGATGAGTGACGTTTTGGGTCTGACCCTTCTTCATACTATTTTTTGAAAGTCCATAGTAAAGATGAGGGTACAGGGAGCCTGGAAACCGAAAGTCAATAAAGATTCGAAGGGCGTGTGAAGTGTCTCGGACATAGGTGGGAGGGGATTGAACCGGGGGGACAGGATGGAATTTGAGGAATGTGGAAATGATTTCAGTGGGGCAGGAGCAGGCAGGAACGTTGGGTGTGCCAGAGCAGTTCTTATGGGTTTTGAGGAGAAGATAAAACAGGGCCATGCAGGGCTGGGGAACGATAAGGATGGAGGCTGCGGCAGAAGACAGCCAGAAGTTTTATGAACGTCCATACATGAAAAATTCATGATGTTGATAAGATTGTTAAAAAGCAGCGACGGTTTCTACGTGCTTCTAATAAATGGACAGATCATTGCCATGGACAAATGCTGAATGGGACCACCCAGAATTTGTCAATGACCTTAGACAGCTCTATGTCATTAATGGCCTCAGATTAAATCTTAACTATCTTTGATAGTCAAAGATGTATACCACCCCCCATTGACACATTTGGTTTTTATAATGTGTTTTTCAAAAACTTGAGGTTTCGTAGGAATACAACTGCCAGTTCATGGCAGAATTACCTGCATTTGTTATCATTTTCGTGTATTTTAATTGATTTAATTTCAGTTTATCTGAAGAAAGGTTCTGCCCCGAAACATCACCCATCCTTTTTCTCCAGAGATGCTGCCTGACCAGTTGACCAATACTCCAGCACTTTGTGTCTATCTTCAGTATAAAACAGCATCGGCAGTTCCTTTCGACATCACTTCTATTGACACTTGTGCCACCATACTCTATGGAACCATATAACATATAGTCCATGGCATTTTTAGCAATGACAATATAAACTTGTCACATTTAGTGATTTTTGAAAATCCTGCTGGAAAAATATTTTTTAATTATGTCTCAATCTCTAGCCCCTAATTCCCTTCCCTTATTAACACAATTGCTTTTATAATGTGTTTTTCTATAGCGTGAGGTTTCTTTGGAACACAACTGTCACTTCATGGCAGAATTACCTGCATTTGTTATCATTTTCAAGTATTTTTAATTGATGTAATTTCAGTTTGTTTTGCCCCTTAAAAAGTGATCTACATGTTTTTGAATAGACTTTAAACATGGTTGACTATCAAAGATAGTTAAGATTTAATCTAAGGCCATTAACGGCACCGCGCTGTCTAAATCCATTGGCAAAATCTGGGGGTTTCATGCAGCATCTGTCCACGGCCATGATTTGGCCATTAATTAGAAGCACAGAGAAACCGTTGTTGCTTTTTACAATCTTATCAACATAATGGATTTTTAGTGGGTACTTTGGAACGAGCCAGCAATTATCCTGTTTGGGGAAATCTCATGTTAGACTTGGCAGTGAAAATCCAGAAAATCATTAATCAGCTTTAGCACAATTTTTCCCTTATTGTCTGCCATCACAGGACACTTCAGTCCAGTGTTGACATATGAAAAATCTAGCATTGTAATAAGAATCTTATGCTTTTAATACATTTATACTGAATAATGAATGTATTATGTTTACCACTTCTCACACCATCTTATTATATTTCCACTAAAAAAAATCATATCATCAAATTTACAATTTTATCATTGTTTACAATCTCATTTGGGTGCTGACCAAAAAGTTATGTTTTATTAATTTTAATGAAATATAATTACCCCCTTTGAACCCATATTCTTTAGGCAGTTATTTACTCCAGAATAAACAACTATTCAGCCGAGTTACGTATTTCTTGAGTTTCAAGGAGATCTTGAGGAAATCCTGGGAAAAATTTGAGACGGTAAGGTTGAAGCTATTCTTCCACCCATTCACCATTTGATTATCTCCATTATCTCTCTTTTTACTTATGTATATTTTGGTAATGTTATGTTAATACTTTGCGTGGGCTAATCTTCAGAATATAATACTGCAGACATTTTTGAATCTCAAATAAAATCATGAAAGTTAAAACGACATCCTGATAGGCTCTTTCTATCTGCTTTACACATCACTAATACATACTTATTCAAAGCAACAGTTCTACAAGATCTTCTAAGACTTACATTTAACTAACTAGTTTTAAAGATAAGGCTGACATTATATTTTTGCTTCTTCAATCACAATAACTTCACTGAAACCCCCAAGGAATAAAGTGTTCAGGAGTTGACTGATGGAGATATCTTTGATGTTTAAGATGCTTTCTTGTCAATTAGTCAGCTACGTTCAGTTTTGAGATAGCGATATCATGAATAAATTTAAGACATTTCAATTCCTTGTCTCTTTGAATTGGTCGTAGCCTGTGGATGAGGAATATGTGGTATGAGATTGTGAAAAAAAACCAACTCCTCATGAACACCATAATCATTTAGCTGTTTGCTGGTAATAATCCTTTGGAATTGGTGGCCAGGTAGTTTAAGTTTATGGGGGTACTCCAGCTCTTTGTGTCGTTTATGGTTAGGGGGTAGTTGATTGTGCATCAGTGCAAGTGATTTCAACTGCACATGTGGTTGAACAATTTGATTAATTTTGACTTCTGCTGCACAATCGGGATAGGAACTGGTGATCCAAATCGCGATCTCAATAGTGATGAAGAAACCCGATAATTAAAAGCGGAAATGGGCACATAACTACTTCATCTCCTGGAAGTGACTGCTACCCATTAGATTGTCAGGCAATCTGTCAGAACTATTTATTCTCAGCAGAATGAAAACTGGCAGAATCACAACAGCCATCCACCTCCATTTGATGAACTGCAAGAGGCAGGATGATCCTATAAAACCACAATGCAGAGATCAGAATTATCTTTTCTCTTCCTTTGGGTATTTTGTAACTTGCAAACAGGGCCAATGTTAGTTAAAAAATAGTTGTGAGACACTGGTACCATGGAAACAAGAATATTATCACCCACTTGAATGCCGTTTCATGCAGACATGTGGTGAAGTGAAAAGCTTTTGAAAACACAGTTAGTTCTGTTTGAAAACATTCTTCCATTAACTTTGCCTGTAAAAAAGAGAAATATTCAAAACAATGTTTTAAATAAGTATAATTTTGTTTCATATTTGTGCTATAGGCAATGCGATTGAACAGAAAATCAGACAAGGTGTGAAATGAGCTTCCTGTTTGCTGTAACTCATTGTTTGTCAATCCCCAAGTTTGATTTCATCTCCACTGACTGGTAATGCGCTTCATTCTTATTACTAAATCCTCGTTCCAGTACTTGCTACATTGGCATGGGACCAACAGGCTCAAGTTATGCTGTTAATTTTGCCCTCTGCCCTGGTCACAAAATACGCGCCAGTACCTTCATGGCATTAAGGGCAAAAGGGTTGCTTGCTCTTGGCAGAAAAAGGCTCCCTATCTAAGAGAGCTGAAGTGCTGTATTGTTCTATGATCTAATTATGAGACAGTATAGGAAGAAGATAGAGAAATTAGTGGCATGGTGTCAGGAAAATAATCTCTCACTCAACGTCAGCAAGACAGTTATTGACTTCTGGAAGCACAGTGGACCACATACCTGAAACCAGCATCAATGGTGCGGATGTTGAGAGCTTCCTTGGCGTTAATATGGCCAACGGATCTGTTGTGGACCAACCACAGTGATGCGACAGCCAAGAAGGCACGCCAACGCCTCTGCTTCCTGAGGTGACTGAGGAAATTCAGCAAATCTCCAGTGACCCTTACAAACTTCTACAGGTCCACTATAGAAAGCATGCTGTTGGATTGCATCACACCTTGGTTTGGGAACAGCTTTACCCAAGACTGCAAAAAATTGCACAGTTGTACATGTAGTCCAATCCATCACATATACTTTAATTCCCACCATTGATTCCAGATAGACCATGCTGCCTTGGAAAATCAGTCATAATCTAAGACTTGTCCCACCTTGGACATTCCATCCTCTCTGCTTTCATCCACCTGAAGGTAGAGCTTGATTCAGGAATAGCTTATTTTCCTTTATTATCAGGCTTCTAAATGGTCCTCCCATAAGCTGGGGTGCTGTCTAATTCATCTCCACCCCATTGAAGACATTGGACTTTGTCGATGGAACTAATGCACCACAATGAAGGTTTTGACATGCTTGCCTTCCTTGGAAAGGATATTGAGTACAAAAGTTGGGACATCGTGATGCAACTGTACAAGTTGGTGGTAAGACATCACTTGGAGTACTGTGGGCAGTTTTTGTCACCCAGCAATGGAAAGGATGTTATTCACATGAAAAGAGTCCAGAAGAGATTCACCAAGATGAGACTTGGGCTTGCAGGGTTGAGTTACAGGGAGAGGTTGGATCAGCTGGGACTTTTTTCTTTGTAGTGTTAGATACTAAAGGGTGACTTTATTTAGGTATACAGATCATGAGGAGCATGGATGAAGTGAACGCATACAGTATTTTTCCCCACTGCAGAGCATTCTAAAACTGTAGGGCGGAGGCTTAGGGTGAGAAGGGAGAGGGACCTCAGGGGCAACGTTTTGACTTAGAGGGTAGACTGCATCTGGAATGATCTGCCAAAGCAAGCTACAGAATCGGATGCAATTACGTCTTTTAAAAGACATTTGGACATGGATAGGAACGGGTTTAGAGATCTATTGGCCAAATGCAGGCAAATGGAATTAACCCAGCATGCCAACTTGGTCGGCATGGACAAGCTGGGCTGAAGGGCCTGTTTCTGTGCAATGTAGCTCTATAACCTAATAGTTCTCTGAAATTTGTCTCATTGGGATATCTTTAGGTAGCAAGTCTTTATACAGATATAGAGGGCAGTCTGAAACATATTTAATAGTATTAAATTGTTTTGCAATAGATCTATTTAATAGATCAATTACTGCGTAAATGCTGTTCCTCATTAACCTTTATTTCATATTGCTTTTAACATCATAATCAATTTCCTTGTCGAACTAAAACCAACTATTGAACCTTTATAATTAATGAAAGGTTATCTGGAATCTTTCCTTTACCACAAGATATTTTGGCTGCTGATATCACGGTCAAAGGAACTGAGACATACCATTTATCTAACTTCACTAATGTAATAGCAAATGCTTTATAAAAACTCATTACTACAATTGCCATCGTTAAAACTTCCTCGAAACTTCATCCCTGTTTCCAAGTTTAAATGCATTATTTCCAGCAAAGATCATGGTACCTCCTCTCTGATCTGGGGAATTGTTTATAAATGATGCACAAAAAGCCTGGCCTTCTACATAAATTAGCAAAGGCAGAGCTAAAAGCTGAAATGAAGGTTTCACATCAAATCAGACGAGTCATTAAAAAGAGAATATATTCAGAATGTTAATCTGTTCTGTCTATGTATGGGTGCTCACATACTTGTTCCTTATTTTTCATGATTTATCTATAATTTATTTTAACAGGCTCTATGAATACATAATAATAACACGGAAATTATATTCCTCTGGCTTAATTTCTATGATGCATTAACGTGAACCTGTACTGAAAGGATAAATTGCATTCTCCATTGAACCGTATAACTAACATACTCTGCTCTGAAAAACAGAAACTGCTCATGATGTTCATGATGTCAGGCAACATCCGTGGCAAAAGAAACAAAATAAGTGGTTCAGGCCATTGATCTTTTATCGAGACCATCTTCTGTCCCCAGATGCTGCCTGACATGCAAAACCCTTCACCAGGATTTTCTATTTTTATTTCAGATTTCCACAATCTGCAATATTGGTCTGTTCTATAATCACTATTTTACAGTTTACTTTATCGTCATGTGTACCGAGGTGTTACCTGTTTCTCTTTTCCAAGCAGTAATTTCCAACGTCATTGCCTAGACAGTGTGGTTATCAGCTGTGCGTCAAAGATCCACTTCATTCTCATTTAAAGCTCTCTGAATATCTCTGTCGCATGTAGTTGGTTTTCTCACTTGCTTTTGCCTTGCTTTAATGAGAATTTGCCGACAGCTAACAATTATAACTCCACTTCCCATTCCCATATCGATTTTTCTATCCTGGGCCTCCTTCACCGTCAGAACAAGGCCACATAGAAACTGGAGGAACAGCACCTCATATTCCACTTGGGTAGCCTACAACCCAATGATATGAACGTTGAATTCTCCTTGCTTAGGTAACTTCTAACTAACCTTCCCCCTTTTCTCCCACACAACCTCCCTCCCTTCTCTTCTGCTCCCCCCCTCCCCCCTCTCGTCTGCCACCCCCCCCCACCCCTTCGCTCCCCTAGGGCCCACATTGCCTCCTACCTATTTCTCCATGCTCCCCGCTAGATTCCTCCCCCTGGCATCACAATCCACACCTCTTTAAACCTGTCTCACATCTATTGTTCTCATCTCTGGCCTTTGTTCCAACCATCTGCCTGTCAAAAATGCCTCGTCGCCTATGCCTACCTATTGACTGCCACTCTTTGTCCTGCCTCTCCACTTTTCCAGCTTTCTTCTCCATCCCTACAATCAGTCTGAAGAAGGGTCTCGACCCGACATGTCACCTGCCCATGTTCTCCAGAGATGCTGCTTGACCTGCTGAGTTTCTGCAGCACTTAATGTCCGTCTGTGTATTAACCAGCATCTGCAGTTCTTTGTCTCTATGTAAAAGCAAGGGACTTTAGACCCAGCATTGATGCCGTCCCTGCTCACAGATCAGCTAATCTTGGAGAAAAGGAATAGGTGACGTTTCGGGTCGAGACCTGTCCGCCACTTATTCCTTTTCTCCAGAGATGCTGTCTGTCCTGCTGATTTACTCCAGCTTTTTGTGTCCATCTTCGGGTCAAAACAGCATCCGCATTCCTTCCTACTCAACTAATCTTGCCTTTTGTCTGTCCTGAAGCCAAACTCAAGACAGATGGTGAGTGCCAGTGTTGAAGTGCTGGCTGCCCGTTTTATGCAGGCTGATTTTGTAGCCCACTTCAAAAAACTTGGAGTGGGATTTGAACTAGTAATTTCATGATACAGCAGCATGAAATAAATCTGTAACAAAATACAATTATATGATAAAATATGAAACATATCAGAATAATGGACTCTTCAATACATTGCGGATGTCAAAACAACCTCACTAAACAATTTCATTTCATAGCACTGTCTTTATTTTCTATTATTTGCAAGCTTCCCTGAGGTGATTTACAGCAAGTCAGATGATACACTGTTTTTTAGTGACAGGAGCATTGCACCATATAACACATAATGTGCTAATCCACTGCTGAGGTGCACCTATCCTTGCTGTGTAACTGCTGCTAAGTAAATATAACTAGAGGTCAATGAGATAGTAAGTGAGACAAATAGAGCAAATGAGCAAGATAAATAGTCGATGAACAACAATCAGCTTTGGCTACAAGAAAGGAGAAAAATAATCTAAACCTTGGTGAGTAATACCAATAACTTCAAAGAAATTCACACCAGATACAAAATTAAAACAAATGTACCAGTCACCATTGCCTGACTGAATAGTTCATACCATGTCAAAGATAATGAACTTACTTGAAAGGTTTCAGCTTTCTAATTTTCCAGAGCGTTCACATCATTTCACAAATGTAGGTTTTTTAAATTACCCCAGAGCAGAAACAGTTATTGTCCAATTACACATTTATTTCTTGAATAAAACTATTTTTAACAATTAAAACTCTCTTCAATCTGCAGCTCAATTTGACGATGTTTTAAAAGCCAACAAACAAATAAATGCTCATTTGCTATTCATAAAGAAAACTGCAGGTTTTGTGATTAATGATAGATTTCTCCCTTCGGGCTAACAAAGCCCTCCATGATAAACCTAGGATGTGAAGTTAGACATTAAACCATCCTTCACTGAACATAACGTGAATGTGCACCAAGCTCCTGTGTTCCTCATCAAATAAAAGAGCAAAGAGAAGTAACGACTCATGATTGTTGTAAATAAAACATTACAGCTGTCACCTACATTTTTCATAGTTGTGAGCCAGGTCATTTTAACCCAAAGATAGACACTAAATGCTGGAGTAACTCAGCCGGACAGGCAGCATCTCTGGGGAGAAAGAATGGGTAATGTTTTGGGTTGAGACCCTTCTTCCTACACATTTTAACCCATAACTGGTTCTTCCTGTACAATGATCTTTGTGCTAAATTGCTGTGGTTAAATATTCTTTCACACCTTTTGGATTAAAAAAAAAAATTCTTTCAGGGAGTTGCAAATCTCATCCCTTTGAGCAGCACTTGGGCAAGATATTCTGTGCGTCTACCTGATCTATTCCTCTCATGATTTCGCCTTTCTGTCTATGCATAGTTTATACACACTGTAGCTTATATACCGTGCATACTGTAGCTTATACATACAATGTGAAATATTTGACCACAAGATGGGGATTTAACACTGCATGAGAAGTTTGGATTGTCTTGTTTGAGTTATTAGTAGGCATTTATATCTCAGAGATATCTATCCCTCAAACATTCAAACTCAATTAAAATTTACAGCAAAGATTAGTAATAGTGAAAATCAACAATAGTACCTGCCTCAACTATCTCCCCTGATAGCTCGTTCCATGTCAAAAAGTTCCCCCTCAGCTTCCCATTAATTTTTTTCCCCCTCACCTTAAACCAATGTCTTCTGGTACTCAATTGCCCTACTCTGGGCAAGAGACTCTGTGCATCTATCCGATCTATTCTCTCATGATTTCTTTTTTCTGACAATGCATAGCGTATACATAGCTCATACATACAAGATGAAAAATTTGACCACAAGGTGTCCATGGGAATCTAACAATGCATAATAGGTTTGGATTGTCTTGTTTGAGTTATTAGTAGGCAAGGGTTCCTATAAGTCAAATTTGACAATTATTCCTAGCTATCTCAGGGATTGGGGAACATTGGTCTCGACATTCCTTTCCACAGTTCTCTAAAGTTGAAAATTAGCTTTCCAGGGAGTAGAGCCGTTTTGCCCCGATTCTAGGGATCTTAGCATAATCGTTGACTCTTGATTCCTTTTCGTTTGCGATTAAACTCTTGCAAATGATATCAGCCGTGGCGTAATGACTAAAAGGAGTCTCCTCGATTGTTTTCAACCTCATTTGTCTGAAAAATGACTGCTGTTTCTCAGTCACAGAACAACCATTTTTTTACTAAAATGTATGAGAGATGGTGAGAGATGGTGCTGTTTGGATGATGAACTCGCAAACTACAGTCTTTGTCCTTACGGAGATATCTGACCACCTGCAACATCAAATAGTGGCTCAGTCATGTGATCATCCGATAAACTGAGGTTGAAGTAGCAGGCACAGTCACCTACGATCAATTGGGCTGATGTTGCTGATCTTTGTGACATCTCATAGTTTACTGCTTCCTGCTGTATTAAGGATCTTGCCCCAACTCTCTAGTTAAGGAGTGGTTTCATCTACTTTCCCAGTCCATTCAGGTGGAAGAGGTTATGGGGAGAAAGCAGGATAATGGGGTTAGGAGGGAGAGATAGATCAGCCATGATTGAATGGCGGAGTAGAATTGATGGGCCGAAATGGCTTAATTTTGCTCCTATTACTTATGATCCACAGGAGCAGTAAGTCTGGGCACAGCACTGTTCCCACTGCAAACTTCCCCAAAGTGCAGGCAATTGGAGCCGACGCCTGTCAGAGGCACCTGGATGGAGCAATAAGATATGTATAGTCTCCTTGTGTAAAGGCATGCCTTCCCTCTGCAATCTTCTTCCCTGGAGAGTCCAAATTCCTCTGACCACTAACAAACGCCCTCTTACCCCACTTTCTATCACTGTAGCATCTATTCACTAACTATCTACAAACCCCTCTGGCAGGAAGTTTGCTGCTTCCATTGTAGCAAGTGCTTTTACGGTTACACCAGTAATAGGTCAATAGATTGCATAAGGCTGATACAAACACATTGTGGTTTCACACAGGGAAACCTGCCCACGCTATTCTGCAAAACTCATAATTGAAGGTCATGATCTGTTAGGAAAGGAGTGGAGGGGTCACAAACAGCATTAGGATGACATATAATGTTGCTTTAAAAGCATTTAAGAATAAGAAAACAATTTCTGGTTCTATTAGGCGGCACAGAGGAAGTTTCTACACTATCTGGTTGTGTTATACATAATGTGGGTGCCGATTAGCTGAAAAGATTCTATCCCATGGGCTTAAAACATGGAACAGTACAGCACAGGAACAGGCCCTTCAGCACAAAATGTCCGTGCCATATATGATGCCAAGTTAAACAAATCACATCAGCATGTAGATGATCCATATCCCTTCGCTCCCTGCATATCATGTGCTTATCTAATAGCCTCTTTGATGCCACCAACATATCTTCCTCTTCCACACCCCTCCTCCTCCCCACCACAACTGGCAGCGCATTCCAGGCAACCTCTGTGTAAGAAAACGTGTCCCACGTATCTCCATTAAAAGTTGACCCTACCAGCTTCAAACTATGTCCTCCAGTCCATGAAATGTCCACCCAAGGAGAAAGATCGCAGTCACATTCACCATAGTCCCGTCGGGCTGATGTTGCTGCTAACTGTAATCTCTCACAGTTTACTGTTTCCTGCTGCAGTGCCTTGTTGAAACTTACCGAATAGTGAAAGCTTGGATACAGTGTATGTGGAGAGGATGTTTCCGCAAGTGGGAGAGCCTAGGACTAGCCTCAGAATTAAAGGGCGTTCCTTCAGGGAGGAGATGAGGAGGAATTTATTTAGACAGAGGGTGGTGAATCTGTGGAATTCTTTGCCACAGAAGGCTGTGGAGGCCGTCAATAGATATTTTTAAGGCAGAATTAGATTCTTGATTGGTATGGAATTCTCTGCCACAGAAGGTAGTTGAGGCCAGTTCATTGGCTATATTTAAGAGGGAGTTAGATGTGGCCCTTGTGGCTAAAGGGATCAGGGGGTATGGAGAGAAGGCAGGGATGGGATACTGAGTTGGATGATCAGCCATGATCATATTGAATGGCGGTGCTGGTTCGAAGGGCCGAATGGCCTACTCCTGCACCTATTTTCTATGTTTCTATGTTTCTATGAGTGTCAGGGGTTATGAGGAGAAGGCAGGATAATGGGGTTAGGAGGGAGAGATAGTCATGATTGAATGGCGGAGTACATTTGATGGGCTGACTGGCCTAATACTGCTCTTATCACTTATTAAGGACTCTCATCGATGACTCAGAATTCTATATGCTTCAATTAGGATTCCCTCAACCTCTGACATTCCAGAAAATTCCATGGTTTTATTTTCCATACAAATGGAAGTACGTTCCATTCATTGAAAACATTGTGAATGAGAACTTCAGAATGTCTGGACAAAATTTCCCCTTGGACTGAATGGAGGAAATGTTGGGCCCTAATATTTACTGAATAGGAGATTCTGCTACTTCTCTGCTACATGTCTCTGGGAAATACATACTGGGCATCTCTCTCTATTATTTATTCTTCTACTTTCTTTCAGTTTTGAAAGAGGCAGATCAGCCGGTGAACTTGGAAGCTCTCCGGTTTCAGATACATCTGAAAAGCATATAGATAAAGAGTTGAACAGGCAGCATCTCAGGAGAGAAGGAATGGGTGACGTATCGGGTCTCAACACGAAACGTCACCCATTCCTTCTCTCCAGAGATGCTGTCTGTCCCGCTGATTTATTCCAGCATTTTGTGTCTATCTTCAGTTTTGAACCAGCACTGCAATTCCTTCTTACACAAAGATAAAGAGCTGAAATGCATTTACTTTGAGTTAATCTGATGAAGAATAACTGTATCGCTGAAGCACGGTACAATGGCAGTGTATCCACTCTCAGTTCATTCATGGAGATAGTAGCTTGCAAAGCAGTAATGTTTTCTTCTTGGTTGGCAGGGCAATGCAGTGAACCGAATCATTGCACTTTGTAGCACATCGCGAGAGGCCATTGCCTGTCAGTACCTTGTTCTTTTGTCACCCTGCTTCATTTGGTAGCATTCTCATCTCTGTCCTTACACTATGTTACTCCAATGTAACATGTCCATGGGCCGCTTGCTGTTGCAGCATTGATCCTCGAACTGGTATTATTAAGTCAAGGTCATGTTACCTATTCAGTCTGCTAGATCAGTCATTAATAATACAATGGACCTAACGGAGGACATCTCTCAGTATCCTGGCTAGCATATAAAATCATACGTTTTAGGAGCAGAATTAGGCCATTCAGCCCATCAAGTGTACTCCGCCATTCAATCTTGGCTGATCAATCACTCCGTCCTTACCCCCTTTTCCTGCCTTCTCCCCATAATCCCCGACAGTGGTACTAATCAAGAATTTATCAATCTCTGCCTTAAAAATATCCATTGACGGCCTACACAGCCTTCCGTGGCAATGAATTCCACACATTCCCCACCCTCTGATTAAAGAAGTATCTCACATAAATTTGCAGATGACACTATATAGGTGGTATCTCAGAAAGTGAAAAAAGATTATCAAGAATTACAGCTGGTAGTGGGCCAAGGAATGGCAAATGGAGTTTAATTCAGATAAGTGCGATGTTAGGGAAGTCAAAGCCGGGTAGAGCTCTGGAGATTGTTGTAGCACAGAGGGATGGAGGATTATAACTACATAAAATAGGGAGACAAAGTGCTGGAGTAACTCCACAGGTCAGGCAGCATCTCTGGAGATCAAGGAAAGGCCTTGAAACTGGCATCACAGGCAGATTGTGCGGTGCTGAAAGCTTTTGGTGTGCTAACATATATCACTCAGGACATTGAGAATAAAAGTCAGGATGTGACAACTGTACAAGATGTTGGCGAGGCTACACTTGGAGCACTATGTTCAGATTTGGTCACCCTGCTGCTGGAAAGATTCCATTAAGTAGGAAAGAACACAGAAAAGATTTACAAAGATGTTACAGGGAGAGGTTGGGCAAACTAGGACATTATTCCTTGGAGCTTTGGAGCCTGAGGGGTCAAACTCATCAGGGAGGCTGCCTCCGTCCTGGGGGCGGAGTTGGATTCATGGGATGTGGTCTTGGAGGGGAGGATGTGCCTCAAACTGCAGAGCATCTTGGACAATACAGCTCACCCCATCCATGACATACTGGTCAACCTGAGGAGTACCATCAGCAACAGACTGCTTCCACCAAGACGCTGTACAGAACGCCACAGGAGACCCTTTTTCCCTGTGGCTATCAAACTGTACAATTGCTCCCCCATCTGTCGAGGGGTAGACTGACTACTTTCTTCAATCTTTGCACATCCCCAATCCTTTCCACTCGTCACTTTAATTTCATGTTTCATGTATCTTGTGTTTTATGACTGTTGACAGATCAATTTCACTCCTGGGATAAGTAAAGTTCTATCGTATCGCATTGTGATTTTATAGAGATGTTTAAAATCATGGGAGGCATAAATAAGGTAAATGCACACAGTCCTTTTCTCAGGGCTGGGCAATGAATAACTAGAAGGTATAGGTTTAAGGAGAGAGGGGAAAGATCTTGAGGGATAACTATTTCACACAGAGAGAGGCCTGCATAAGGAATGAACTGTCAGATGAAATGGTTGAGGCATGTACAATAACAACATTTATAAGACATTTGGACAGGTACATGGATAGCAAAGGTTTGGAGGGATCTGGGTCACATGCTAGGTTAGATGGGCATTTTGGTTGGCATGAGCGCATTGGGTTGTTTCTGTGTTTAGTTTAGTTTAGAGATACAGCACGGAAACAGGCCATTTGGCCCGCCGAGTCTGCACCGACCAGCAATCCCCACACATTAACACTATCCTATACTAGGGACAATTTTTACATTGATACCAAGCCAATTAACCTCCGGTGGCGTGATGCTCTGCTAGCAGTCGCAAATCTTTTAGATCCGCTGAAAAAATCGCGATTTTTCGCATAAAAATCGGGTCTGGAGGTCGGGACCGTTTTTAAAAACCTACCGGAGCACCGGGTCGCTGTGCTGATGACATCATCAGTAAGCGCCATGAATTTAACGGAGGGAAAGTCATTTTAAATGAAAAACACGTCTCCAGGTCAGAACCCACAGAGGAAAGCTACAAAACACCTGCTGAAGACTCAGAAACCTCAAGAAACTGCACAGCTGACCTCTGGAGTGGACTCTGGAATGGCTACACGATCTGAGACTGAGATGGCCACAAAAGAGAAACCCGAAATGGAGGAGATAAAGAACTCTGGGAATAAATTGAACACATCTCAAAATCTATTCCTTAACTATGGTTTAATAATAGCAAAAAAATTAATTCTTAAATTTTGGAAGGGTACATCAATACCAACGCTTAAAATGTAGATTGCAAGTATGTTGGACACCGCTCATCTTGAGGAAATGCGATTCCTCCTAATGGATAAATCAGACCAATTCATAACGAGTTGGTCTCCATTCGTCATTTTTTTGGAATCATATGGTGCAACACAATTGTAAAAAATAACTCTTTCAGGACTGGACGAGGGTTGGTCAAGACTATAAATAATGATCTCCTTTACTTTTTTTATTTTATTTTATTTTCTCTATTCTCTCTCTCAACTTTCTTCATTTACTCGTTTTCTTTTTTCACACACTATATATTTCACATCTTTCTATCCTTTACTATCTAACTTCTTTTTCTTATTCTAATCTTTTTTCAGTGTAATAAAAAAAAAAAAAAGAAGTTGTACATAAAATGTATTATGAAAATATATATTAGGCACTTTGGTGCCATATGACTGTACTTACTTCTAATAAAATAAAATATTTAAAAAAAAAGAACTCGGTAAGAGACTTGAGAAAGGACATTGAAACTGGAAATTTAAAAATGATGGAAAACATGGAAGCTGGTAATCAAAAAATCCTTGAGGGCATTGGGGCTCTGCAAAAAAGAGTTGAGGATGTGCAAGAAGAATTAACGGGGAAAATTAATAAAGTGGCAGAAGAGACCACAAAGATGTTTGAGGCTGTGCATGAAACTGTTTCTGCAAATGTAACTGCAGTGAAAGATATGGAAGCTGTTGTGGAAGAGATGACCGGAGATATGCAGGCGATGAAGTTAGAATTAGACAGCCTCAAGAGTCAACTAACAAAAGTCTCTGATAAATGTGTCGACCTCGAAGCTCGCTCAAGACGCCAAAATATACGAATACGTGGAGTAACAGAGGGAGCTGAGGGGGACAATGCCTGTGAGTTCACTGCCAATCTAATCAAACACGTACTCAAGCTACCTGAGGCACCTGTAATTGAAGTAGCACATCGACTACCCAGATTTAAACCAAGATCACAAGGAGACCAAGCCTATCCACGACAGATCATAATCAAACTTCGGGATAACTCAACAGTGGAAGAGCTGATGAAAAAAATTAAACACGGAGAGAAGATGATGTACAGAAATGATTCTATCAAACTCCTACGGGACTACCCTTACGAGATTGTGCAAAAGAGAAGAATGTTCTCACAGACAAGAGAAGCTCTTTACGGTGTCAAGGAAGTCATATGCGGAGTGTATTATCCGGCCAGGATGCGTATTACTTACAAGGGAGTTTCAAAAACATTTACTAATTCGGTAGCATCTCTTAAATATGCTCAAGAAATCGTGGCAGAACTCACAGCGTAGGAAAAGAAGATTAATCACGGTACCAGTACGTTATGAACAAACTAACTTGCTTATTCCCTCAAAGAGAATATTAGAAGAAAAGAGAAATAACACCAATCTTTAAAAATTATTAAATGCAACAGCTTTTCCACGAGAAGTGTCTAGACATTATTATCTCCCCTTGGACATTGTGGAATTCAACTCAAGGATACTTTGTGTTCAAACGGGGAAAGACTGATAAACATGGGAGTGACGATCGGCTGAGCTGAATGGGGAAAACATTACAAGGACAAGTGTCGCTTTACGATCTTACATAGTTTCACAAAATATAGAGAATTAATAATAATTAATAACTAACAATACTAATATAGAAATAGTAATGGAAACTAACTTGAGGTATATAATGGTAAAAATGGTAAAAATGCGTTGCCTGCTATATAACGCAGACAACACTAATCTTATGTGTTTCGCAGCTTGAGTGGGGAGGGGAGGAGACTCAGACACCTGGCATAATTCTAGGAGCCTGACTCTGGTTAACCCTTTCAGCGAACAGCTCACTATTAACAAAGCTAAAACCGATTATAAATAGTTAATAGATAAAGAGAGAGGAATATAGGTAATTGAATATATGATTAGATTTGATAAGTCGGAATGAAACATATATATATAGTGTAACTGGGTGAAATAGAACTAATTTGGAAATGGTATCGACCCCCTAGGTTTAGGGTAATAAAGGCAGCGGGGCTAACTTCATAACATCTACACCGGAAGCGGTATGTCGAATCCCACAGACGAGTGGGACACTCACTACAGTGTCGAATACTCAGACACTGTAAATTTACTTGTTCTATTTTTTTTTTTTATCACAATAGGTCACATCTATGTGGTTTTTTTTCAAGAAAAATCGCGGAAGGGAGCTACAAAAGAAGTATATAATATAAACGCCCCCCAAATAACCAGAGTCCTGAGGTATGGACGCACCGCAATAAATAAGGTCATTAAAATTGGTAAAAATGCATGATGACAATCAAAAGAAAATGGGAGGAATCACACTATGTAGTTTGAATATAAGGGGTATTAATGAACCTATTAAAAGGGGTAAGATACTAGATCAGTTGAAATCATACAACACGGACATTTCGTTTCTACAAGAAACGCATCTTAAACACCAAGATCAGATGAGACTGAGGGCGAATTGCATAGGCCAAACATTTCACTCTTCATTCACTTCCAAATCTAGAGGCACTGCAATCATTATTCGTAAAGGAATACCATTTAAATCAAAGAATATTATATCAGATAAGGAAGGGAGATACCTTATAGTAACAGGAGACATCACTACTACGCCAATTACGCTGGTAAACATTAAAGCGCCCAATTTTGATAATCCTCAATTTTTTAATAACATTTTGAATATAATTGCAGAATTTAATTATCAAAATGTTATAATTGGAGGAGACTTCAATTGTGTTTTAGACCCTTATCTAGATAAATCGATGCAAAAACAAAGAGGTAACATGAAATCTAAAACCAGTGAACTCTTACATACATATATAAAAAACACAAATATAGCAGACGTTTGGAGGATTGCAAACCCGACGGGAAGGGATTATTCGTTTTATTCAACGGTACACAAAACATACTCACGTATAGACTATTTTCTAGTGGATACAAAATTAATTCCACATACTATGAACCCTAAATACCACATCAATGCGATCTCAGACCACTCTCCGTTAACTTTTGTTTTAAAATTAGAAGGAATGTTTATGAATAAATCGTTCTGGAGGTTTAACTCGCAAATTTTAAAAGACCCACAAGGGAGTATATATCTAAAAAAACAGATGGACCTATATTTTGAGATAAATGATACACCAGATATATCCCCCACGCTATTATGGGAATCCATCAAAGCATTTATTAGAGGAGTCATTATTTCATTTCAAGCTTTTCAAAATAAAAAGAATAAGAATGAACAAAGACATTTAGAAGAACAAATAAAACAATTAGATACAGATAATGCTAAAGATCCAACTATGGATAAACATAATAAAATTCTACTATTGAAATTCAAGCTAAACAAATTGTTGTCAGAGAAAGTTATAACACTATTTCAAATTACTAAACAAGAACATTTTGAATTCGGGGACAAACCCCACAAACTTCTAGCACGCCAATTGAAAAAACGGGAAAAAGAGAATGCAATACTAAAGATTAAATCAGATAGAGGGGAATTATTAACACTACCCAAGGACATCAATAAAAGATTTGCTCAATTTTACAAGAATCTATATACATCTAAAACGACAATAGACAATAATAAAGTCTCAGAATTTCTGGATAATTGTAATCTCCCTCAATTAGAACTGAGGGAACAAGAGGAACTGGGAGCACAAATTACGTCTAAGGAGATAGAAGACACAATAAACACACTTAAGAACGGAAAAACACCAGGACCAGACGGATTCAGTAACGAATTCTATAAATCCTTTTTTGACATAGTTACTCCACGCCTACAGAAAATGTATACATATGCTTTTAAAGAGCAAAGATTACCTGAAACATTAGCAGAATCAGCGATCACATTAATACTTTAAAAAGATAAAAATATAGAAGAACCAGGATCATATAGAGCTGGTACACAAAATTGCTGGGGAAACTCAGCGGGTGCAGCAGCATCTATGGAGCGAAGGAAATAGGCGACGTTTCGGGCCGAAACCCTTCTTCAGACTCACCTTCGATATTCCAGCATCTGCAGTTCCCTTTTGAACATCATATAGAGCTATTGCTCTGTTAAATACGGATCAAAAAATAATAGCGAAAACACTAGCCAGAAGACTAAGCAGGTATGTTAGTAGATTAATAAATGAGGATCAAACAGGATTTATACCTAAGAGATACTCATTCAATAATTTGAGACGCTTGCTTAATATAATGCATTCACATAAATCTCATGACCAAGAGTTATCTATTATTTCACTGGACGCAGAAAAAGCGTTTGATCAAGTAGCATGGAATTATATGATTAAAGTATTGCAAAAATTCCAAATGGGAGAGAACTTCATCGCATGGATAAAATTATTATATAACAAACCCACGGCTAGAATACTAACTAATAATATACTATCCACGAAATTTGAATTATCAAGGGGTAATAGACAAGGATGTTCATTATCACCGCTGTTATTTGCTTTGGTAATTGAACCCCTTGCTGAAAAAATAAGAACACACCCGGATATTTATGGTTATAATACAAAACACTCAAATAACATAATATCTTTATACGCCGATGATGTACTATTGTACATCACAAAACCACAAATTAGTATACCAAACATATTAAATTTAATTGAGGACTTTGGATCCTTCTCAGGATATAGAATAAACTGGAACAAAAGTGAAATTATGTCGATAAAACCAAAAGACTCAACACACCTCCGGAAATTTCCCTTTAAAATAGCCACAGAAAAATTCAAATATTTGGGAATTGAAATTACTAGAAACTACCATATGTTTAAAGCCAATTATAATCCCTTACTTAAGAAACTAAATAATTTGATTAAATTCTGGAAAACACTTCCGATGTCCCTAATAAGCAGAATAAACGCTATAAAAATGATCTTTCTACCACAAATCCTATACCTATTTCAATCAATACCTATATATCTCCCAAAAAAGTTTTTCAAAAAATTGGACTCAGACATTACAAATTTTATATGGGATTATAAATCCCATAGAATACAAAGAGCACACCTTAATAAATGAAAAGAGTTGGGTGGTCTAGCGCTCCCCAACTTTATGTATTATAATTGGGCAGTAAATATTAAAAATATGATTAACCTGCTGGACAATTCTGCCCAGCAGGTGGACTGGATTGTAATGGAAAGAGAGGACTGCTCTCCGTGTAATATAGGAGCGACTCTCCTCTCACCAATACATCTGAATAACAAAAATTATAATAAAAATCCAATTATACATAGCACAATTAGAACATGGAAACAAATAAAACAGAACCTAAAATTAAGAAACCTATCTCTTTTAATACCAATAGTTAATAATCCATCGTTTAAACCATCAATTATAGACAAATCATTTATACAATGGGAAAGAATGGGAATCAAAACGCTCGGAGATCTGTATGAATTGGGAACATTACTATCATTTCAACAACTACAACTGAAATATAATTTGAAAAATAATCAATATTTTAAATATCTTCAAATTCGTGATTATCTGAAAAAATATACAAAAGACTATCATAATATGCCTACAGACTTACTGGATGAAGCAATGAAGACAAAGGCGGAATCAGCGAATCTAATATCGTACTTATATAACATCATTTTAAACATAGAAATACCCACAACTGATGGAATTAGAAGAGACTGGGAACAAGAATTAGCTATAATAATGTCAAAAGAGAGCTGGGATAATCACTTACTACAGGTGCATAAATGTTCGATCAATGTACGACATACTCTCATCCAATTCAAAACATTACATAGACTATATTATTCAAAAACTAAAATAAATAAACTCTTCCCTAATGTCTCACCCATCTGTGATAAATGTCTGTGTCAAGAAGCTACCATAGCGCATTCTTTCGTTTTTTGTACAAAAATACAAAAATTCTGGAATGAAATATTTGACATCTTTACAAAATTAATTAAAATAAAACTGGTACCAAAACCAGAATGGATTATTTTTGGAATATCGGAAGGTAACCCTGAACTAAACGTGTTTCAGAAGAATTTACTCAATTACGGGCTAATAATGGGAAAAAAGCTCATACTTAAATTTTGGAAAAATGCGCCTACACCAACAATAAAAATGTGGATATCAAATATGTTTGAAACACTACATCTGGAAGAGATGAGATTCCTCTTAGCAGGCAAAGCAGACCATTTCCAAAAGACGTGGTCTACGTATTTGGAACTATTATAAGCATAAGGTGCAATAGTAATTAAAAATAAATAAATAAATAAATAAATAAATAAATAAATGAAAGGTACCAGGATCTGGTAACGGGGTGTAAAAAAACCCAACAAAATAACAAAAACAGACTTGGTTGGTAGTCCCCTTTCTGCGGAGTTTAATGTTATAATAGAGCGATTATTTCTCCTTTCTTTTTCCTTCTTTTCTAGGATCTTCTTTCTTTCTTTACTTCCTTCTCTAACTTCTTTTCTAAGGGGCTTTCTTTTCTCAACACTCTCTTGCACCTTCACGACTCTTGCGCACTTTCTTTACTTTCTTTACTTCTATCTTTTTCTTAATGCTCAAAAAATGAGGCGGTACAAAAAATGTATTAAGACATATGTGTTGTGTAGTATTGTAATTTACCGTACTTCTAATAAAAAAAAATAAAAAAAATAAAATAAAATAAAAAATAAAATTAAATAAAAAAGTTTAGTTTAGAGATACAGCACGGAAACAGGCCATTTGGCCCACCAAGTCTGCACCGACCAACGATCCCCGCACATTAACGCTATCCTATACTAGGGACAATTTTTACATTGATACCAAACCAATTAACCTACAAACCTGTATATCTTTGGAGTGTGGGAGGAAACCAAAGTTCTCTGAAAAAACCCACGTGGTCACGGGGAGAAGGTACAAACTCTGTGCAGACAGCACCCGTAGCCAGAATCGAACCCGGGTCTCTGGTGCTTTAAGCACTTTAAGCACAGTAAGTGTTGTAAGGCAGCAACTCTACTGCTGCGCCACTGTGTAGCCCATGCTGAATGACTATGACTCAACCAATACTGTGGGAAACCTAAAATAACCCATTAATGCTTTTGATCATGCCTCTGTGCATCTATATGATAACAGAACAGAATAATTCTAAAATCATATATTCAATGTTGTACTTTTTCTAAAGAGTTAAGTTAAATGCAGTATCACTGAGAAAGAATCATTTGTATCTTATCTTCTTCACATAGGGAGACCTGGTGCGGTTGAAACAGGTCTGTTGGCGATATCATTTTTCAAATAAATGAGATGGTAAAACTAGACAAGAAATAAATTGAGTGAATTGGAGGTTGAAACCTAGCTGGAGGGTACGATGCGGTGGCAATAAATGAGACAACATGACTTGACTGCGACTTAAGTATTCCACATTATAAGATCTTTAGCAAGGATAAAGGAAATAAAAAAGAGTCACGGGTGGTATTATTAATTAAATCAGAGTATTATAAAAAGAAGACTCAGAAAAAGAAAAAAACAATTATCTGATATGACTAGACTTAGGAGAGAGGGGGTAATTGTGAATTATCTCTGGGACATCTGGTAACAGCAAAATGCCAATCTATTAATTCAAAGATAAGAGACTTTTGGAGAAAACAACAGATATTTTAATGGGCAAGTTTTATTTTCATGTGGATTGAAAGAAGTGTCCAGACAAATCACAATAACTTTCTAAAGCAATCTGCTCTAGAACTAATTGGTTAATGAAGCAAACATTACAATCAAAGAGCAGGGGTAAAAAATATTTTACAGTGATGATAATCAGATCCAAATATGTGGAAAGTTTAAAATGAAGAACATGAGCATATTCATTTATAATTTTTGGAAGACCAATTTTAAATGTAAAGAAACCAAGTTACCAATAACTAAGTAGATAAAAGTACTGCTGGTTAAAACTGTGGAGAACAATGGGAGATTTTTTTAATGGTTTAATTCAGGATTAATATGTGCCCCTAAAGGGAAAGGATACATTTTATGAATTAAGTAGTGCTGTTTCAAGTTAATACTTAATCAAAGGAAAAGTAGTATAACATTGCAGAATAGTTACAGGAATTTGGAAGAAATATAAAAAACAAGAAAGGTGACAAAAGGGATTATGGAAAGAAATTTTTATTTTTTTATTTTTTTAAATTTATTTATTAGAAGTAAGTACAATACATTGGTACAAAAATTATGTTAACATATTACATTCTCTGTACAACTTCCTTTTTTCTTTTTTTTTAAAAGAGAAAAGTAAGAAGAGAAAAAGGAAACAGGTTGTAGAAAGTGAAGACTATAGACTAGTGAGCGTTATGGAAAGAAACTTATAGGGATATTCTTCTTGCGTGTGGCGTGCACAGCCTAAAGTTATAGGACAACTTGTTCTATTTGATCTTCTGTTTGTGCACGTCGGGTGAATGTTATTTGGACACCTAGGTTTTTTTTTAAATGTTAAGCTTTTCTTAAGAAATGGATAGATGTTTTGATCTAGTAATTGAATTTTGTAATTAGCTACAATTGGGTAACTAACTAATTATATGCTTTAATTTCAGGTCATCCAAGAAAGATTGTTTCATATTTGTTTCAGATTGCTTCAATCTGTAATAACTGAAAATTGCATTCAGTTATGGGCTTTTGACAGTCCTCGATCACAGCTTTTGTGTTAAGTCTATGGGGAGGGCGCTGTTCTGGCAACAGCCATGTCAGCAGCGCGTCAGTTTTTCAACCTTTTTTTTATTTTTTAGTTTGTTTTAAAGTATGTATTTAATGTTCCTTCGTGTGTTTTGTGTGGGGGGTGGTGTGGGGGGGTAAGGGGAAAACCGTTTTGGTCGCCTCCTCCATGGAGAGGTGACTTTTTCCAGGTCGCCTCCCCCGTGGCCTAACATCAAGGATCGGCGCGGCCTTTCCCGGAGACGCGCCCGGGGCTTCAGCGGCGGGCGCAGCGTGGACTCTCGGTGTGGAGCGGGTGAGCCCTCGCTGGGGCTCGCCGGAGGGGAGTGCTCCGTTTCGCTGGCCCGGGGCAGCCGGCAGCCTGAAGTTGCAGCCTGAAGCCGCGGTCTGCAGAGCTCCAGTTGGTGCGGCGTCTACAGCCCGGGATCCCTCGTGGGGGACCCGGGGGAAGAAGAAGCCACCACTGCCGGCCCGCGGCCAACTTCTACCGCGGGGCCGGCATGGACTTACCATCACCCCTGGAAGGGAGCTTCGACCGCCGGCCCTGCAGTCTACGGTGCTTCTGGCTGCGGCGGGGACTTTAAATCTCGACCGCCGGCCTGCGGCCTACAACAACTTAAAGCCGCGGTCTCCGGTGAGGAAGAGCCGATCCTGGACTGACTCTGGACTCTGGTCCTGTCCACGGGGGGGAAATGGAGGAGGACTGGCCAAATTTTGTGCCTTCCACCACAGTGATGAATGCTGTGGTGGATGTTTGTGTTACATTTTGTGTGTTCTTTATTATTGTATCGCTGCTGACAACCCAAGGGGCGGGGCGCTACTCTGTGAGCGACTCGCGGCGCGCTGCTCCCGTATGTTTGTATGTGGAGCCACGTCAAAGAGGATTTTCTGTTGCGACAGACAATAAAGTTTTCTGAATCTGAATCTGAATCTGAAGTCAATGGAAAAGCAATAGGGAAACAAGATGCTAATTTCCAAGTATGAAAATGGCCATAACTATTTTAAACTGAAGATATGAAAGTGAATTAGGTGTCAAATTAAACTTATTTTTATGCTTTATCTGATGGGATAAATTGCAGACTTTATTTTTTAAATCTCAAAATTTTGTAACTTTGCTACCATGTGAAGATTGTAATCTCCCACCCCACAGGGATATTAAGATTATAAGTATTTATAATTATATTAGATGAAGAAGATCAGTGAAGGATGACATAAAACAGAGGCAGGTAATATTGCAAGTGAAAAGATTGAATTGGCAAACTTGTTGAATAAATTACCTTATACAGTCTTTACCAGAGAAAGGAAATAATATAGCTGACAATTCAAGGAAATGAATAAACAATTAGAGGGCTGAAACTCAATGAGAAAGATGAACACAAATGCAAAATATACTAGGTCCTAGAAAACAAAATAATATTTGATGTATCTGGATGGAGAAAGTTACCGGACTTTTTCTGACAACTCTCCACAAATGCTGCCTGACATGCTGAGTATTTTCATTATATTCTGGCTCTATTTTAGAGGGAAAATTCCTGTGCTAAAAATAACAAATTCCCAAGTAATATTGGTTCCCATGCCTAGATTTAAAAGGAAGTGTGATGGTGCAACAAAATGCAGCACCGGAGACCCGGGTTCGAGCCCGACTACAGGGGCTGTCTGTACGGAGTTTGTACGTTCACCCCGTGACCTGCGTGGATTTTCTCCGAGATCTTCGGTTTCTTCGCACATTTCAGAGACGTACAGGTTTGTAGGTTAATTGGCTTGGTTAATTGAGTAGATAAAAAATATAAAAATTGTCCAGTATAAAATTGTCCAACTTCCAGTATAGTCCCTGGTGGGCTCTTCATAAGGTACAAGAAATTCCCAATGGTCCAACATTAATTATCAAGAATGGACACAAAGTGCCGGAGTAACTCAGCGGGTCAGGCAGCATTTCTGGAGAAAAAGAATGGGTGACGTTTCGGGACCCTTCTTCAGTCTAGGCTGCTTGATTTAATAATTATCTCTTTAGATTGGCGAGTACTAAACTCTATTTCATTATGTAGGAAAGGCATGCGAGAGAGAAAAATAAAGAAATCATTGACAGCTATCATGGGGAAATGTTAAGGATTTGTAATTAAGATGTATCAAATTAACACCTGGAGAACATAGAGAGAAGAAAGAAGGAGCCAAATGAACTCAAATGATCTGATAGATAAGTAACTAACGTTTTCTTTAGAATTTGGTTTATAAATGTAGGTTATATAGTCCTGCAGAAGGCATTCAATAATGTTCAACACAGAGATCATTAGTTAAGATTAAATTGAATTAAAGGCTTAATTGTTGGTGTAGCTGGAAATTGTGTCTGTGATTAACATTGGACATTAAGGGCGATTGTTGCAGAGCCAAACTGGAATGAAGTGACAAGGGTTGTCGTGCATGTATATGTGCTGGGATTTCAAGTGTTGATGAAATTAGTTTAGTTTAGAGAAACATGGAAATGGGCCCTTTGGCCCATCGAGTCCGCACTACCGTCGTTCACCCGTTCACACTATTACTATGCTATCCCACTTTCTCATCTGCTCCACGTTGGGGACTATATCAGTGTACGTCGAAGAGCAATTATACACAAACCAATCAACCTACAAATCTGTATGTCTTTGGGATGGTGGAAGAAAACGTAGCACCTCGAGGAAAACCCATGGGGTCACAGGTAGAACGAGCAAACTCTGCACAGATAGCACCCGAGATCAGGATCAAACTCGGGTCTATAGCGCAGTAAGACAGGCGCTCTACCAATTGTGCCACTGTGCTGCCCATAAATGTATTCAAAACATGAGCAATATAAATTTAGGTTTGTTGATGATTTGATGTTTGCGTGTGCAGTGAATAGTGAAATTAGGTGCATAAAATTACAAAAAGAGACTGATAGATTGATTAAATGATCAACATTGTAGCAGATGGTGTTTATTGTAGGTAACTGAGATAACAGATCACAGCCAGATTAATAAATCTGTGTATATTTGGTGTATTCTGGAGAAAAACTAAGAGCAGTGAGGTCCCAAAGATATTTAGTGGTCCATGTAAGTGTTCATTAGAATTAGTACAAGGCAAAATACCACAACTGAAAAACAACCTTAAATTTATATTGCTTATGATTTAGCCATTTAAGGGCAGCAGAGCAGAGAAACTCAACATCAAGCAGATCTGTGGAGGGAAATGAACAGTCGATGTTTTAGGTTCCAGCATCTGCCATTTCTTGTTCCTCCAAAATAACACAGCTGCAGGGAATTCAAATAAGAAGAAAACGAGAAAATATTCATTGAGTAAATCAGGATTTGTGGAGAGAGAAAGAAAGTTAAAATGCATAGATTGTTGTAAATAGTTAAAGAAGTACAGGTGCACAACCTTTTATCCGAAAGCCTTGGGACCAGACACTTTTCGTAATTCAGAATTTTTCGGCTTTCAGGAATACGAATACTTTATTGTCATATGTGACCAGGCACAGTGAGATTCTTTGCTTGCAGACACAATGTATACAAATAGCAGCCACCTACGGCGCTGACAAAGTTACAAAGCACGCTGTTGTCTCCTTTTGTCCCCCCCTCCCCCAACAATTCCCCCATTGTCCTTTGTTCCCCCCCCCCCATTGTCCCCTCACACCGGGTCCTCCATTGTTCCCCCCCTCCGTCACGGTGCTCTTCCATGCTCTCATCGACTGTCAACCACGGGTCGACCCACGAGGCAGTGCCGAATGTGTAGGAAGGAACTGCAGATGCTCGTTTACACCCAAGGTGGGCACAGACTGCTGAAGTAACTCAGCAGGAAAGGCAGCATGGTTGTAGTCATAGTCCAGACCATTATGCAAACCGGCCTGCCTTCCATTGACTCCATTTACACTTTACGCTGCCTCGGAAAGGCCACCACCGTAATCAAGGACCAGTCTCACACAGGTCGCTCCCTCTTCCCCCCTCTACAAAAGTTTGAAAACGCATACCTCCAGATTACGGGCAATTTCTTCCCAGCTGTTATCAGGCAACTGAACTGTCTTCTCACCAATAGACAATAGGTGCAGGAGTAGGCCATTCGGCCCTTCAAGCCATTCAGCCATTCAATGTGATCATGGCTGATCATCCCCAATCAGTACCCCGTTCCTGCCTTCTCCCCATATCCCCTGACTCCGCTATTTTTAAGAGCCCTATCTAGCTCTCTCTTGAAAGCATCCAGAGAACCTGCCTCCACCACTCTCTGAGGCAGTGAATTCCACAGACTCAACACTCTCTGTGAGAAAAAATGTTTCCTCGGCTCCGTTCTAAATGGCTTACTCCTTATTCTTAAACTGTGGCCTCTGGTTCTGGACTCCCCCAACATCGGGAACATGTTTTCTGCCTCTAGCGTGTCCAAGCCCTTAACAATCTTATATGTTTCAGTGAGATACCCTCTCATCCTTCTAAACTCCAGAGTGTACAAGCCCAGCTGCTCCATTCTCTCAGCATATGACAGTCGCGCCACCCCGGGAATTAACCTTGTAAACCTACGCTGCACTCAATAGCAATAATGTCCTTCCTCAAATTAGGGGACCAAAACTGCACAAAATACTTCAGGTGTGGTCTCACTAGGGCTCTGTACAACTGCAGAAGGACCTCTTTGCTCCGATACTCAACTCCTCTTGTTATAAAGGCCAACATGCCATTCGCTTTCTTCACTGCCTGCTCTACCTGCATGCTTACTTTCATTGACTGATGAACAAGGACCCCCCAGATCCCGTTGTACTTCCCCTTTTCCCAACTTGACGCCATTTAGATAGTAATCTGCCTTTCTGTTTTTGCTACCAAAGTGGATAATCTCACATTTATCCACATTAAAGTGGGATAACATTAGCTACCCTCCAATCCGCAGGAAATGATCCTGAGTCTATAGAACATTGGAGTGTGGTCCTGACCTCCCAGCTACCTCATTGAAAACCTGCAAACTCTCTTTAATCAGACTTTAATGGGCTTTACCTTGCACTAAAGCTTATACACTTCATCCTGTATCTGTACACTGCGGACCGCCTGATTGTAATCATGCATAGTCTTTTCTCTGACTGGATAGCACACAGCAAAAAACCTTTTCACTGTACCTTGGTACACATGACGTTAATAAACTAAACTAAATTTGCATAGCTGTCATCATATATTGCAGTTGGAGACCACAGGAGCCAACGAAACAGAGGGCAGTCCTCACCCTGCAGGATTCCTGCTCAGGGTAATGATGCTCAGTGAAATGTCCTACTTCATGAGTTCCCACAGATAAAATCGCCGTGTGTGTTTCTTGGAAACATTCATTGACCTTGATGGAATACTTCCCATTATCCGCAACAAAAGTTAGATTAAGGGAACGGAAACCTTTCCTGTGCATGAGAACATTAGATTCCCAACAGGACCCTGTACTGAAAATGAAAGGGACAGCATGGAAATTAACCCTTCAGACCACTGGGCCCATGCCGATCATCGATCACTCATTCGCATGCTTTCTTTGTTGACCCACTTTCGTTTCCACTCACTGCACACAAGGGGTAATTTACAGAGGCCAGTTAACCCTCAAACCCGCACATCTTTGGGAGGTAGGAGGAAACCAGAGCACCTGAAGGAAACCCACGCAGTCACGGGAAGAACATGTAAACACCACACAGATAGCATCCGAGGTCTATATCGATCACACAAGTTCCCAAGTTACAGTGCATTCAGAGAGTATTCAGACCTCTTCACTTTTTCCACATTTTGTTACGGTACAGCCTTATTCTAAAATGGAAATTCCTGGTGGTTCCAAAGTTCTTCCATTTAAGAATGACAGAGGCCACTGTGCTCTTCGGGACCTGCAATGCTGCAGAAATTGTTTTATACCCTTCCCCAGATCTGTGTCTCGACACAATCCTGTCTCGGAGGTCTACGGACAATTCCTTCGTCTTCATGGCTTGGTTTTTGCTCTGACATGCACTGTCAACTGTGGGACCTTGTAGAGACAGGTGTGTGCTTTTCCAAAACATGTCCAATCAATTTAATTTACCACTAGTGGACACCAATTAAGTTGTAGAAACATCTCAAGGATAATCAATGGAAACCTAAGCTCAATTTTGAGTGTCATAGCAAAGGGTCTGAATACATTTTTAATTACTTTGCAAAAATCTCTAAACACTTGTTTTCGCTTCTTCATTATGGGGTATTGTGTGTAGATTGATGATAAAATAATAATAATTTAATCCATTCCCTAATCCAATGCAAAGTCCTTCACAAAGTCCACTACACAAACGCAAGATTATCTAGAATGTACCCCGCTGTTAAAGACACCTGCAACAGATGCAATCAATCCCCGGCCAACCATAGTCATATGTTTTGGTCTTGCCCTAAGCTAGCAACCTTTTGGAGGAGTGCTTTCGACATGCTAAGCAGAGCCTATGGCCAGACTATTCCTCCAAACCCACTGTCAGCTATTTTTGGTATTCCCCCCAACACCAACCTCTCTGTTGCGTTGAAGCGGGTCCTGGCTTTTACAACCCTGTTAGCCCGGAGACTGATTTTGCTTAACTGGAGACTTACCTGTCCCCCGACACACGCCCGCTGGATCAAGGAGGTGCTCTACAACTTAAAGCTTGAAAAATTTAGGTTCTCTCTCAAAGGCCCTACCAAGACATTCCTAGATACATGGAACCCTTTCCTGGAACTTGTTAACTCTCTTAACTTGTTTCCGGACTCGGAAGAGGACTGAGTGTCCTCTATCACAGCTCTGTCTTATTGCAGCTGCTATCCCCTCAACCCCTCTCCCCCCCCTCCCTCCCCACAATTTATTTATTTATTTATTTATTTAATTTATTTTTTATTGTATTTTTTTTTTTTTTTCTTTCTTTTTTTTTAATTAAAATTTTTATTTTTTTAATCGTATTTGTGTGGATGTGTACGTATGTGAGTGTTGTTTGTTCCCGGGTGGCGAGGGTGGGTAAGGGTAAGGGTAAGGGTTTTGAGGGTCGTTTACATACTGTTGTACAATTATGTCCTGATTATCACTGTCTGTTATCATTGTATGTATGCAAATTGCTGTTAAATTCAAAATTCAAATAAAAAGATTTAAACTAATAAGTTAATCCATTTTAAAATAAGGCTGTAACATAACAAAATGTGGAAAAAGTGAAGGGGTCTGAATACTTTCTGAATGCACTGTATAGGAGTAGAATTAGGCCATTTAGCCCATCGGGTCTACTGTAGGAGGAGCCATCTTGGTGAACGGCTGCTAGCCAGCAGCCGTCCGTTTTAAATCCGTTTTTTTTATAGTTTTTAGTGAGTCCTGTTTTTTGTTTGTAGGGGATATGGTCTTTTTAATGTGGGGGGTAGGTGTAAACTTAATTTCTAGGTCCCTACCTGGTCGGTGTGGCAGCCTTTTCTCCGGGCTGCCCGTCGACCCGTCCTCGTGGCCTACCTGCGGGCTTGGAGCGCCGTTTCCTGGCGGGAACCGCCCAGCACCTCGGCCTCGGCGGCGGCACAGCATTGGAGCGCTGGAGCGGAGCGGGCGATCCCTTGCCTGGGTCGCCGCGCTGGAGCGACGCGCTGGAGCTTGGCGAGCTGGACCGCCGAGAGCAACAACTCCGGGCTGCGGGTCTGCGGAGCGGAGAGGCGGCGTGCGGAGAGGCGGCAATGCGGAGAGGCGGCGCCGATTTTGTCATCGGGAGCCTGGGAGCTCCAAACCGGCGCGGCCTTGTCGGCTTCGGCAGCCGCGGGCTCCGACCAGGAAGCGGCCGTTCCAGGTGGCCCAGCCGCCGAAAGGACTCTCCCGACGCCGGGGCAAGACCACCCGGTGAGAACGGCCAGGGACATCGGGCCTCCGTAGAGGCAATTGCGGTGGCCTCAATAGGCCTGACTTTGGGGTGAACATGGGGTGGGGACTGGACATTGTGCCTTCCTCCACAGTGCTACCCACTGTGGGGGGATGATTTTTTTGTCTAATTGTAGTCTTGTAGGTCTGTGTCCAAGATGGCTGCCGTGAAGAGAGAGTGAACGCTGGCGCGCTTTGGCTGCCGCTGCTCCCTCTTCACACTGTGTTTTTGATTTTCTGTTTTTGGATTGAATCCTGTTTTTAATTTGTGTCTCTGTGATGTCTTTATTACTTGTTTTATTCCGATTATATGTTATTCCGATATACTATGTAAGGTGTCCTTGAGATGTTTGAAAGGCGCCCATTAAATAAAATGTATTATTATTATTACTCCACAATTCAAGCTTGTCTGATCTCTGCCTCCTAATCCCATTTTTTCTGCCTTCTCCCCATAACCCTTGACACCCGTTCTAATCAAGAATTTGTCTATCTCTGCTTAAAAATATCCACTGATTTGGCCTCCACAGCTCTCTGTGGCAATGAGTTCCACAAAATAACTATCCTCTGGCTAAATAAGTCCTTCCTCACCTCCTTTCTAAAAGAGCGCCCTTTAATTCTGAGGCTATGACCTCTGGTCCTAGACTCTCCCACCAGTGGAAACATCCTTTCCACATCCACTCTATCATACTCTATCTTTGGTGCTGTGAGGCAGCAGCACTACCAGCTGCACACTACCAGCTGCCACCTCATTTGTTTAGAGATTCAGCATAGAAACAGACACATTGGCCCACTTTGTCCACACCGACCATCAATCGCTCATTTGAAAGCAGTCAACACCTCTCTGCTTTTGTGGAAATGCCACAATGCTGACAAACTCCAAAACCTGAGATATCACCACTTCCTTTCTGAAACTGAAGGAGACAAAGCGATTTCCTTGTGAATATCGTGCTTTGGTGATGGCACTGATGCTGTGATGAGACACAGCGGGTGAACATTGAAGGGAAATCTTTGTTCCATGATTCATAAACATTTTTAGGTGTCAAATTTTGCTCGAAATGATCATAATATAACTGTTTTCAACTGAAGTGATGGGAATATTTTATTATCAGTCAGTATCTGTTATGAAGCTAACTAATATTAGCAAAGATCTTAAAACTAACATCCAATGTGTCATGTTTTTATCACTTAAGCATATTCTCACATTATGCTGGTTGATTTTTTTTCATTGCATTAACATTTTCAGCAATGTATTGTAGTATTAAATTCATGAATATTCTACCCTGGAATATGTATGATGAAATAAATAAGCTTTTTGAGGAGTTAGATCTTCACTCATCATTCAGAGAAGAAGAAAGCAATATAATAGTCATAGGATTTAGACTTTTAGTTTGGTTTAATTTAAGGGCCTGTCCCACTTAGGCAATTTTTTAGGCGACTGCCGGCGACTGTCATAGTCGTAGCTGGTCGCCAAAAAAACGGCAACTGGACCCTCCCTATGACAATGTCTACGACAAGCTACAACAACCTACCAACTAGTCAATGTCAAGCTGCGGCAAGCTACCGACAACCAACGGCCCTTTAGGACATCCACCTACGACCACACCTACGACAACCTACGACCACACAGGCGACAACCGAAGTCAACCAACGTCTACCCGCGACAAGCTGCGACAAGCTGCGACAAGCTACGACCCTGTCCGTGATAACTGAAGACAACTGAAGCCAATTCAGTCGCCAGTACCTGTCGCCGGTTCACGTAGGTAGTCGCCAATGGAATTCACCGAAGTCACCTGGCGTCAACCTATGTCATCCTGGCGACAACCTTCAACAGCACCTATGTCGGGAGAAGATAAGCTACGACATGCCCACGGTCGACAACTGTCAACGAAAAGGTTTGAACATTTCAAAATCCAGAAAAACGCTATACACTTTGGGTGACTGAGAAAACTACTCACGACCATACAGGCCACACCTTGGCGACCATGTAGCGACTGCCTAGTCACCTAAAAAATTGCCTATGGGACAGGCCCTTTAGAGATACAGTGGGGAAACAGGCCCTTCAGCCCACCGTTCCCCATACAAAACACTGTCCTACACACTAGGGACAATTTACAATCTTTACTGAAGCCAATAATCCTACAAACCTGGTAGGCACAAAATGCTGGAATAACTCAGCAAGACAGGCAACATCTCTGGAAAGAAGGAAGATGTTTCAGGTTGAGACCTGAGTCTGAAGAAGGGTCTTGATCCGAAACGTCACCCCTTCCTTCTTTCCAGAGATGCTGCCTGTCCCGCTGAGTTACTCCAGCATTTTGTGTCTACCTTCGATTTAAACCAGCATCTGCAGTTCATTCCTACACAACCTACAAACCTGTACGTCTTTGGACTTGAAATATGTAATTATGTTTTCTCTTTAACGGTCACCTGATTATTGTTGGCACCTTTTTCTTTATATTTGAGGAGGAAGCTTGCTCTGAAACATAATGTGAAACCATTGGAGCAAACCCATATTTTACTGCTCCTTTTGTGCACTAATTTTCATTTGACTCATCTAATTCGAGTCACATTTCTGCCTCGAAGAGTGCTGCTGATAAAACAGACATTGATTGATCAGATAGGTGAGAAACATTCTCTCTTTGCCACCTGAGGCACATTTGTCTGCCTGAGATCCGATACCTACTGACCTTGCCTCACAAAAGACTTTTAACAAGATATTTCTGCTCAGCAGTCAAAGGGCATCAAGAGACAAATGGATCATAGCTGCAGAAGTAACATTCAATGTGCCACATATTATGTGGAAGGTTTAAGGTTTAAACAAATCTAAATCATCTTTTTTTTAATTTATTTAATGTCATGGCGACCTTATTCTATAACACCCCCCCCAGAATATCATTCATACAACTTCATCCCTATCAGTTAAAATGAAGAAACAAAGCGTTGCAGATGCTGATTTATACCAAAGATAGACACAAAGTGCCGGTGTAACTCAATGGGTCATGCAGAATCTCCAGAGAAAAAAGGAGTTCTACAGGGGTCGGTGCTGGGGCCGCTACTCATCACATTGCATATTAATGATTTGGACGAGGGGATTGAAGGCTTTGCGGCTAATTCTACTCCTATCACTTATGATCTTATGACCTTATGGATCGGTGACATTTCGGGTGGGATTGCTACTACAGCCTGAAGAAGGATCCCGACCCGAAACGTCACCCATCTTTTTTTCCAGAGAGATGCTGCCTGAACTGCTGAGTTAGTCCAACACTTTCCGTCTATCTTCAGTTTCAAAGTATGCCTACTTTGAAGTTTTCCTCCTCTCGCCGAAGAGAGTTCTGTAACACCCTCTCTCACTGCATCCCCTCTGTGATTCCCTATGCAGCCCGACTCTACCCTCCATTCATTTGTTCTATGTTCTTTTTCATTTCTCTCGTTTCCATCTCCTCGACTCTCAGTCTGAAGAAGGGTCTCGCCCCCCCAAAATGTCACCTATGCCTTTTCTCCAGAGATGCTGCCTGACTCGCTGAGTTACTCCAGCACTTTGTGTCTATCTTCAGTTTAAATGAACTTGTTTAAATATTCTAATGACTACGACAAACTTCGGAACAAGAAAAATGAAAAGAATTTCACACTTCAGCCTTAACATATACTGTACAGCATAATTATATTGTAGCATTGGTGACATTTCCATTAAATGTGTAAACATTGCTACCATTTTATATGTTTTAGTTCCTTTTGATTTATAACTACTAAACAACATGTTCTTTATGACATTTGTTCTGAGGCTCATTTCTTTGAGACCATCAATTCAGCAGTATTGCCAGATTCATTACAACTCCTTCACTGGCACAGAAACCTCAGGCTAAATCACATTGATATTTCAGTTGTTACTTTCATACAAAGGTAGTTTATTTTATTTTTTTGGGGGGGGGATGCAATGCCGTTGCGCATCAGAGATTACTAATAAGGGATAGCAAAGAAGTGGGAGTTATTTAAGTACACACAGAAAGAGAAGCGGAAAGTCTTGTCTGCCGAAATTCTTGGAGCATAAATCATCTGCAGGGCTCGAAGGATTAGCCATCAAAATGCAGGGGTCAAGTGAAAGACGTGACATTTTTTAGGTAAAATTGGCTTAATATTATACTGTCACTTGCCTGAAATGCCAAATAATTGGATTGTGTCATGGAAAAAAAGGAACTTAGAATGAAATACCAATCTTTATAGTAATTAGCCCAGATACAGGATAAGGACTGATGAGGACTGCCATATCAATCTTCTATCTATTTGCCTGCAATGGAATTAATCATCTTGGATGAAACTAGGATGGATATGGCTGAGTGATCACATGCGATTAGAGTTGTACATATACCCCATCTTCCAATGTAGCTGAATTCATTATTTTTCATTTGCTCTATACTGACCATGGATGAAGTTACAAACATCAGAATACAATTTACAGTTAAACACAAACAAAACAACCAGTATAGAGTCTTGGAGCAATAAAGCACGGAAATAATCATTTAATCATAGATCATTTAAAAGACATTTGGGCAGGTACATTCCTTCTTTCGCAATGATGTGTAGTCATGTGCCATGCATTTTTCCTTGTTTCAGGAGTATCTTCGAATAATATCCTCCATATTTATTGTTCCACGTGACTGGTCAACTATTTATCATCCTTTGGTTTCTGATAAAGCAATGCTGCTCCATCTTTTGTTGCTGCATTTTTTGTAGAGTTGCTGCCTTACAGCACCAGAAATCCGATCCTGACCACGGGTGCTGTCTGTATAGAGTTTGTACGTTCTCCCCGTGACCTGCCTGGGTCTTCTCCAGTTTCCATCCACACCCCAAAGATGTACAAGTTTGTAGGTTGATTGGCATGGTAAAATTGTACATTTTTTTCCCTAGTGTGTGTAGAATAATATTCGAAGATCTTTGGTCGGCGCGGAATCGGTGGTCTAACCTAAACCAAAAATGTTGTTGTTTAGTACAACATTGCAGCCATCCAAGGAGTGCTGGCAACATGTGCCTATGAGTGCCATTGAATGAGTCAGATTTCTCATTAACAGCTTCCTGTCTTTCAATACCCAGTTGCTCATACATCACGGGAAGTATTTTATGACAGTGAATGTCATGTTTCCTGACAGCTTCCTTGACTCCTCTATCGGGAGGTAGTCTGCAAGGCCTGACATTTCCAATGGATGGATCCAGGAGAAGAAAGGTCCACTCTCTATTTCAGAGGCTTTTCACATATGTTTGGATTCCAATCACTGTGGCTGAGTAGATATAAAACAAACAGCCAAATACCTAGAGAGTAATGGAAAGCTCCATTCTGGTGGCAACCTGTAGGAAAACCCAACAGGTATGGAGATTTCTTCAGCAGGAGATCTGAAACCTGACAATCAAGTAGAATAAAATAAATCTAACAAAAGCAAGATGGGTGGGACAATTAATGTAGTGGGACATATCCCACTCAACATCAAGAAGCTGTATTTCCAGGCTGTGGAGGAGGGAAACCTTCTCCATATAGGATACAAGAGATTCTTTCATGGAGCGATGATACTTTCTTTAGATTTTACTTCAGACTTCAGAAATACACTGTAGAAACAGTCCCTTCAGCCCACTGAGTCCGCGCTGACCAGCAATCACCCCATACATTACACACCACGGACAATCTACAATTCACAGATCCCAATTAACGCACAAACCTGTACATCTTTGGAGTGGGGGAGGAAACCTGAACACCTGGAGAAAGCCCACGTGGTTACAGGGAGAACGTACAAACTCCATACATTTGTCAGGATCAAATCCGGGTCTCTGGTGCTGCAAGGCAACAGTTATACCACTGTAGATATTTTTCATATCCAATCATTTTCAGATTCTATTCTTTGCATTTTACATCTCCTGTGTTCAGTTTCATGCTTGTAATATCAGTATTCATGACTTCCCCTTTCCCCAGACCTAGGCTTTGTTATTCATTAATCCCTCCAACCCTTGTTGTCACCTCCGCTCAGTCCGCAATAACCTACCTGAACTCCCGGTGGCTCAGCACTTCAACTCCCCCTCCCATTCCCAATCCGACCTCTCTGTCCTGGGTCTCCTCCATTGCCAGAGTGAGCAACACCGGAAATTGGAGGAACAGCACCTCATATTCCGCCTGGGTTGCTTGCGTCCGGATGGCATGAACGTTGAATTCTCCCAGTTTTGCTAGCCCTTGCTGTCTCCTCCCCTTCCTTAACCCTCGAACTGTCTCCTCCCATCCCCCCGCCCTCGGGCTCCTCCTCCTCCCTTTTTCCTTCCTTCTCCCCCCCACCCCCCATCAGTCTGAAGAAGGGTTTCGGCCCGAAACGTCGCCTATTCTGACCGACATACACTACATACCAACTGACTCACATGGCTATCTGAACTACACGTCTTCCCACCCTGCCCCCTGTAAAGGCTCCATCCCCTACTCCCAATTCCTCCGCCTACGCCGCATCTGCTCCCAGGATGAGACGTTCCACACCAGGGCATCGGAAATGTCCTCGTTCTTCAGGGAACGGGGATTCCCCTCCGCCATCATAGATGAGGCTCGCACCAGGATCTCTTCCATACCCCGCAACACTGCTCTCTCCCCCCATCCCCGCACTCGCAACAAGTGCAGAGTCCCCCTAGTCCTCACCTTTCACCCCACCAGCCGGCAAATACAACAAATAATCCTCCGCCATTTCCGCCACCTCCAATGTGACCCCACCACTCGCCACATCTTCCCATCTCCCCCTATGTCTGCCTTCCGCAAAGACTGCTCCCTCCGCAACTCCCTTGTCAATTCTTCCCTTCCCTCCCGTACCACCCCCTCCCCGGGCACTTTCAGTTGCAACCGCAAGAAATGCAACACCTGTCCCTTCACCTCCCCCCTCGACTCCATTCAAGGACCCAAGCAGTCGTTCCAGGTGCGACAAAGGTTCACCTGTATCTCCTCCAACCTCATCTACTGCATCCGCTGCTCTAGATGTCAGCTGATTTACATCGGGGAGACTAAGCGGAGGTTGGGCGATCGTTTCGCCGAACACCTCCGCTCAGTCCGCAATAACCTACCTGAACTCCCGGTGGCCCAGCACTTCAACTCCCCCTCCCATTCCCAATCCGACCTCTCTGTCCTGGGTCTCCTCCATTGCCAGAGTGAGCAACACCGGAAATTGGAGGAACAGCACCTCATATTCCGCCTGGGTTGCTTGCGTCCGGATGGCATGAACGTTGAATTCTCCCAGTTTTGCTAGCCCTTGCTGTCTCCTCCCCTTCCTTAACCCTCGAGCTGTCTCCTCCCATCCCCCCGCCCTCGGGCTCCTCCTCCTCCCTTTTTCCTTCCTTCTCCCCCCCACCCCCCATCAGTCTGAAGAAGGGTTTCGGCCCGAAACGTCGCCTATTTCCTTCGCTCCATAGATGCTGCTGCACCCGCTGAGTTTCTCCAGCATTTTTGTGTACCTTGTTGTCACCTTGTTTCAGTATCCAGTTTATCCTAAATATCCCTCTGCATTCTCGCATTCTCTCATCTTCTCTCCATGCTCTGCATGTTAGATTCTGTTTTACATCTAACTTTACCCAATGCTGATAGGTTCTGAGTGTTTCTGACATTTTCTGTTTGACTTGATATTTCTCTATTGGTTTAGTTCAATGAAGTGTATAGTAGACACATTGGAATCTGCACTGTTTTTGGAAACTACCTTTCAGACATTCAGAGCAAGGATACACCGAAGATAGACAGATACATGCTCAGCATCCATCTTATTTCTCAGACCTATTCTCAGTTGACACAGGAGGTAACATCAGACTGCCCAGGCAACAGCAGATTGCAATCACCAGGCTTGGTTCAGTTCAGAACCAAGTTGCAATGAGAAGAGGATTATTTCAGTCCTTAAAATCACCCTGCCCCACAAAGAAAATAGCCATTCAGGTGCTGGATGTCAGGTTAAATTGGAAAAACGCACTAATATGAAGGAAAGAAAGATTCTGTCAGCTCGCTACTTTAAGCAAACCCACCAGCTTTAAGCATGGCATCATAATGTTATGCTGAGAGTGTGGAGTTGTGGCTAAAGATCTTTGTGATCCAGGTACTTACCCTAATTACATATTCCCTTCCTGGCACTGTGAGCAGGTCTAATCGTTTTCAATTGTGTCATAGCCACAGGGGCAGAGCAGTGTTCCTCGGGTACCTTTTAACCAACACTTAACCTTGTATCAAAACTCTTCACGTCAGATCTTCCACACTTTCTCCATATGCTCAAACCCATCTATAAAGAGCACTGTTTTTAATTGACAGAAAATAGGTGAGCATGTACGGTTAATCTTTTAGAAGTTCAGATAACACAGTTTATTCAAACCAGGGGTTATGTTTAGTTTAGTTTAGTTTGGTTTAATTAGTTTAGTTTAATTTAGTTTAATTAAGTTTAGTTAGGTTTAGTTAATTTAGTTTAGTTTTGGTTAAGTTAAGTTTGTTATGTTAGTTAAGTTAGTTTAGTTTAGTTTAGTTTAGCCTAGTTTAGTTTAGATTAATTTAATTTAGAGAAACAGGTTTTTTGGCTGACCAAGTCCACGCCAACCAGTGATCCCTGTTCACCATGTTGTCTTGCAATTTTCAATGATTCAATCATTGGTAAAGGTTTGGTTCCTAATTTTGAATATAAAGCAACATTGACCTTAAACAGGGGTGCAATGCTTTTTGTGTTGAAATATTTAAATTTTAATGCTCAACAGGGAAGAAGTCCTAACTATACAATGTGACCACAGAAACCAAATTTTTTATATATAAAATATACACTTTGATCATACATATCGGGTATTCAGTTAGGATAGTAAAGGTGCTTAACACATTTCCTTATATCATGCCAGTAACAATAGATTGCCAAAGATATGCCTATGACTTATTACAAGGTGAATTTTACTCAGATAGGTTGGTGAACTAATTTAGTACCTGCAAGTCCAAAGTGATGTTTCCAGTTGAATACTGAGGCTACTATTCCCATTTTGTACTGAATATCAAAAAATGGTACATTTATGAATAATAAAATAAGTGTCCTGAATTGAATGATGTGCTCTAAACCAAATTGGCACAGGGTAGCAATTTAAAGAAAAACAACTCCTTAATCGCTGTGGTTTCTGGGTCTTTTACCAGAAACATAAAATCAATTTGGAGGTCTGCAAACAGAGGGGGAGGTATTTGCTCCGTTAATCAAAAGCTTGATGATTTCCACTCAGATCTATCCACTGGAGTGTGACAATGAAAGCCTGTTTTTCGTGAATATGGGTTGGACCTGACATTGTACAGAGATATGACGACCTTCAACCAATCCTCAAAGCCTGCCCAAGAGTTTGAAGGCGTCAAGCTAATTATGCTGGAGAGCTGACGGCATGATTATCATTGCCTTTAGGAACTATCACAGAAAGGCCTTCCTGTATCCTTAGTTGGCTGAGCCTTTTCAACTGTCAAAAACTCCTATTTTACACCTCTAAAATTACATTACCTCTTTTATTGATCTAGCTTTGCACTAATGCAGACTTGATTAGATGGGATATGACATTCAGCAACCTAAGATACAATTTCCTTTCCCCTTATGAAATTTGGATTAGGTATTGGTGGAGCCAGAGATGACAGGACTAGAACAGGATTTGGTTCCTTTAAAAGCATCAATGAAATGCCGGTGGATAGCAAATCAAAAAAATTGGCAGACGTTTTGAACAAGTGCTTTGTCCAGTCTTGCCAAGTAACAGTGCTGGCAGGGAGAAAAAAGGTTTATAAATAACTAGAGTAAGTGGAACCTGTGGGGTCCCATGTTCACACGGGAGGGCTGGTCCCCCAACGCAATATTCCACCCCTCCACCAATTCCAATATTGGTGGCCAGTGGGGGGGGGGGGGGGGGGGGGGGGGGTTCTGGAGCGCTAGTATGGGTGTTGTGGGCTGAAGAGACTGGTTTTCAGAGGGCTAGTATGGACATTGTGGGCCAAATGGATTCTTGGGGTGGCAGCTCAGTCACTCAAGCCTGATGTGCTGGCAGCTCACTCATGGCTGGTGGGCTGGCAGTTGACTCATGGCTATTCCATGAAATTCCATTTCAAGCAGGGTGCAAGGCCACCAAATTCAAGTGCAGTTTCATGCCATTTCATGCAGGGTGCAAGGCCACCCGATTCAAATGCAGTTTCATATCATTTCAAGCAGGGTGAATCCACCATAAAACCACCATAAAATCACACAAAACACCACAAAACACCACATAAACACTACACTCACAGTTCAGTGGACATTCAGAGTGTTCAGTTGAATCACAGCTCAGATAAAGTCGTCTCCTCTCCGCCATCTTGCAGAGATTGAGCCACACCCACACTTCTGGGTTTTATAATCCCTCCCACCGGAAGGGGCGTGGCATTCATGGCGTAATTGACAGGAGAGAGATTCTCAATATTTTTTTAAGCACTAATAACATTTTTATTTTTAATTGATGGGAAGAATCCTCTGCACCTGATGAGCAGAGGGGGACTGAGTAAGATGGCCCAAAATCACAGCAGTAAGTGGTAGCATTTTATCTAAAATCAATATACAGTGCAAACAGGAAGTTGTCGAGTTTAGACTTTTAATAATTTGCCATTTCAAACCAACCACCACCAACCATTTGCTGTGCTTTTCCTTCAAACCAACCACCACCAACCATTTGCTGTGCTTTTCCTTCAAAGCAACCGCCACGAGCCATATGCTGTGCTTTTCCTTCAAAGCAACCACCACATTTTCATTTTCAAACCACACTAAGAGCACTCAAAGTCAGTAAAACCACAGTCACAGTTTAGTAGACATGTGTTCAGTGTTATTCACAGCTCAGCCTGAGAGACATGACCCTCTCGCCCCCCCCCCCCCCCCCCCATCTTGCAGAGACTGACTGAGGCACTCAACACTTCCGGGTTTTATCGTCCCTCTGGAAGGGACGTGGCCTTCAGGTGAGAGAATCTCAACATTTTTTAAACACTAATAACTCATTTATTTTTCATCAATGGGAAAAATCCTCTTGTCCTGCGCAGCGGAGGGGGACTCTGAGTAAGATGGCCAAAAATCACAACCGTAAGTGGCAGCGTTTTTTCTAAAATCAATATACAGAACAACAGGAAGTGGTCAAGATCAGTCTTTTAGTAATATAGACTACATATTTTGTACACAACCTGGTGCACTATCAATGAAAAATAGAACACAGAGTGCACCTCAAAACCTCTTTGACCAACTGTTTGATCCTCTGACCCAACAGAACTGTTACAGCACAAAAGATGAATATTTGTAATTCAAAACAGTGAGAATGGTGTTGAGAGGAAAAGATAGATCAACCATGAATGAATCGCAAAATAGATTTGATGGGCCAAATTGCCTTATCCTGTTTCTAGAACATATGAACTTACTGTGACATCAATCAGATACATTACTTGGTTCAACATCCAGATGTTCTACCCTCCAATATAAGTCAATGCATGGTACAGTGATGCAGTGGTAGAGTTGCTGCCTTACAGCGCCCGAAACCCAGGTTCGATCCTGACTGTGGGCGCTGTCTGTACGGAGTTTGTACATTCTCACTGTGACTATGTGGGTTTCTTCCAGGTGCTCTGGATTCCTCCCACACTCCAAAGATGTACAAGTTTGCAGGTTGGTTGGCTTCGGTAAGTAACAATATATATATAGGTATGTTACAAAACTTACCTTCAGCGGCACTGCAGTTCTGTCACTGGCCGTGTGCGCGACTTTGGCGCTTTGAGGGGGGGCGGGATGAAAATGCCGTTTTGACCTGCCTGTCCGAGATATATTTTCTCGGGCTACTACCTGATGCTGAAAAATCGTTCCGACTGTCGTTCTCGGAAGTTTTAAAAAAAACGCTGGACAATTTAATCGCTGGAGTAAAATATAAATTTACTTCCAACGCCATCAACGCCGACAACAGGACGGATCTCACGTAGGGGACAAAACATAAGGTAAGTCGTTTATTTTACATATAAACTTGCTTCTTAGGATTACTTTAATCAAAATCTCATCAGCGAAAATGTAATTATGTAAATATACAAACCGGCAGTGTTTTTCCTGCCGATATGGGGTTTAAATTCACTGTAAACCGCAACGTTCCAATCGATCGCGTTCCACAAAATCTCACTCGCAAGATGATTTAAATGGCCATTAATTTACGGGAATTAAACACTAAATTCCTTCCATTTGGCCTATAAATTCATGACAATGAGATTTAAAAATCATGTTATATTGTGAATTCTTGTGTGAATGTGATTTGGACCCTTAGGCTATTTAAAAATGTTAATCTTTTCTTAGAAATGGATAGATGTTTAGATCTAGTAATTGAACTTTGTAATTAGCTACAATTTGGTAACTAACTAATTATATGCTTTAATTTCAGGTCATCCAAGTAAGATTGTTTCATATTAGTTTCGGAATGCTTCAATCTCTAAGAACTGAAAATTTCATTCAGTTTTCTTAATTTTTTAGAAAGTTATGGGCTTTAGACTGTCCTCGATCACAGCTTTTGAGTCAATGGAAAAGCAGGGAACAAGATGCTAATTTCTGAGTATGAAAATGGCCATAACTTTTTTTAATACTGAAGATATTAAAGTGAATTAGGTGTCAAATTAAACTTCTTGTTATGCTTTATCTGATGGGATAAATTGCAGACGATTTTTAAAATCTCAAACTTTTGTAACATTGCTAATATATACTTGTGTGTAGTATAGTGTCAGTGTAAGTGGTGATCACTGATCGGTGTTAACTCAGTGGGCTTAGGGGCCTGTTTCTGCGCTGTATCTCTAGTCTAAAGTCCAAAGTGTGCTTTTTAAACTCAAACTACTCAATTCTAGGTTGTCCAGTCAGTCAGCTGTGTGCAGTTTCAGAGGGGTTATAGCCATGTAGTATCAGGTCACATAGCTGCTGGGAACTGTTCAAGAGGTGAATTCAAACTCACTCCCTTACATGCTTCACCATACATCATCTTTCTCTGACAGTGAACCTTTATAGCTTTTCCTAAAAGCAAATGATTCCAAGCAAAACCACGTTTAAAGTTGGTACAAGATCCTCAAAATATTCACTTTGTTACATTGATTTTAACAGAACCGGTCTTTCATTAAATTATTTATTCCTATTCACTTAATTTTATTTATTTGTGAGTTGTAACATAAAATCATTGCATTTCTACTGATAAGCTTACACTGTTTCATTCTACATCTTAGCTGTACCCTCAGACTTGCTTAGTGCCGACGCCAAGATTGATTTATTTGTGAGCGGCACAGTATTTCAGTGGTAGAGTTGCTGTCTTACAGCGCCAGAGACCTGAGTTCGATCCTGACTACGGGTGCTGTCTGGATGAGGTTTGTATGTTCTCACTGTGATTGCGTGGGTTTTCTCTGGTGCTCCAGTTTCCTCCTACACTCCAAAGACACACAGGTTTGTAGGTTAATTGGCTTTGGTAAAAATTGTAAATTGTGCCTCATGTTCTGGCTGGTGCTAGTGTACGGGGGTGATCGCTGGTTGGCGTGAACTCTCTGGGCCCTATTTCCACGCTGTATCTCTAAAGTCTAAATTAATGCACATAAATTGACTTTAAGCACTGACATTACTATAATGCACTTAAATTTTATGGCAAACTCTTTAAACAGACTATTTACTGAGTATATATTGGAGATGTTTAGTGTACAATAGAACTATAATGCCATTTAAATACACTTGAAGAGGTGGATTCATAAATAAGGTTTAAAGGCATATGGATCAAATGCTGGTAAATCGAATTGGCTTGGATGGGGCATGTTGATCAGCATAGACGTGTTGGGCCGAAGGGCCTGCTTCCATGCTGTATGACTTTAATAGGTTGGTTGTTGAGTCATATGGACCAGCCAACTTCCAATTGATTAGCTGACATGATGCTGCAGCTAACATTCTGAAAATTAAATACATTATGTGAAAAATTAGGGATAAGATCAAATAAAAGGCTTTCTTTACATCATATCTGTGTTCTAATTACAAACATTCAGAATTAGCAACGCTCACAATCTGAAGCTCTATAAGAACAATCTGGACTGATCCGGTCAAACGGCTATGATTAGAGTTACAGAGTCACAGTGGCATGCAGCATTGCAACAGGCCCTTTGGCTCAAACTGCCCATGCCGACCAAAATACACTAGTCCCAGCTGCCCTCATTTGGTCCATATCCATCTAAACCATTGCTATCCATGTACCTGTCCAAATGTCTTTTAAATGTTATTACAGTACCTGCCTCAACAACCTCCTCTGGCAGTTTGCTCCATATACCCACCACCCTCTGTCTGAAAAAAATGCCCCTCAAGTCCCTATTAAATCTTTCCCCTCTCACCTTAAATCTATGTCCTCTGGTTCTTGATTCCCCTACTCAGAATATAGACAGGAGATTGGTCAACTGACTAAATGGTGCCAAAACAACAACCTTGCTCTCAACACCAGTAAGACCAAGGAATTGACCCGACATGTCTCCCATTCCTTCACTCCAGAGATGCTGCCTGTCCCATTGAGTTACTACAGTTACTACAGTTTTTTGTGTCTAACTGAAGTGATTGTGCACTTTGGAAGAGAAGAGAAAGGACGAGGATCCACAAACCTCTCTTCATTGATGGGATGGTGGTAGAGAGAGTCAAAAGCTGTGAATTCCTGGGCATGCATATCTCTGAAGGTCTATCCTGGACCCAGCACATTAATGCAATCATAAAGACGCCTCTACTTAGATGATTGAGGGGGTTTGGTATGTCAACTAATTCTCTCCTGAACTTCTACAGTGTACAGTAGAGAACATATTGACTGCTCGCCTCATGTCCTGTTTTGGCGACTCGAACACCCAGGAACAAAGCAGATTGTAAAAAGTGGTGAACACTGCCCTGTCCATTACGGGTATTGACCTCCCCACCACTGAAGGGATCTACAAGAGTCACTGCCACAAAATGGCAGCCAGCATCATCAGAGACCCACACCACTCTGGCCACACTCTCATTTCACCTCTGACATCAGGAAGAAGGTACAGGAGCCTGAAAACTATAGCATCCAGGTTGAGCAGCAACTTTTTCTCTACAAACATCAGCTTATTAAACGCTGCAACCTCCAAATAGGCTCCAATCCATACAGATTTGAAGATATTATTTTTAACTTTATAGATATTATATATTTATTATATTATTTATTCTATATAATTAAACACTCTTCACTCTTGACCCTTGAGAGTGAAGTGCTGGATAAGTGTCTCTAAAGCCTAACGACTAAAGTGCTACTTTTAAAACCAACCGTCAGACCAGAAATAGTGTTTATAATAATTGGCTTAAAATGTAATTAATTATTAATGCCATAAAACAAAGTGCTGCAAATAATTTCCAGTGAACCCTGCTGCTTGACTCGCCCATTAAGAACTGGATGAAAATTGCAAGCTCTGAAAATTATCATCATAGTCAAATAATGAACATTGCAGGCCACGCTTTCAAGTGCGAACATTCCAGCCTCAGATCTGTGGTTAACCTCTGGCAGTTTCAAACCTTTTTAAGATCAATGTGTCTTTTGATGCTGCTTATTGACCAAAGATGAATGCCTATCTTTGTCATGGATGAAGGACAGGTTAAAATTCATAGTTGTTATCACTTTCTGTACATCCATTTTAGCACCATGGGTGATGACCTTATCAAATAACTTCAATTCTTCAGAGAATTTTTTGCTTTTAACTACACAATCTATCTCATTCTAATTCATCCCTATACTACCGCAGTGTATTACAAATGCAACAAACCCGTTAAAAGCATTCAGTCCAAGTTTGTAGGACTATTTGTCCAAAACACATAAATTACAGATCTGGTTAGATGTACCTCAAGCATCTTTTGTGCTAATGTAATATTTCATGCACGTGTGAATCATTCAGTAATTTATATGTTCCTTTGCACAACTAACTAAGCATCACCATCAATCTCTGGAGATATTTGACAAAGGTACTCATGTAGTTCTAATTTGATCCAGCGTTCATTCACATTTAAGTCTAAAACGAACAAGGGATGATTGTTCCTTTATTGCCGAGTTACATTCTACAGCTTGTTTCTCTTTTCTTTGGAATGACATATCACAGTCTTAATTGCACAGATGCAGAAATTTTAAAAGACACCAACAACGTACATCCGTTCACCTGTAAAAAACACATTATTTAAATGGTGAGGGATTGTAGAGCTCAGAGACGTCGTGGGTCTGGGAGTCCAAGGGATAACCAGTGCAGCAAGCGCGGCAACAGAATGCTCCTGCAATGACCGCGGAGCTGGATGAAGGAAGACCGCAGCCAAGCACAACAGCAGGCCTGGCTGGCCACCACAGAGAAAGACGCAGCGGGCCGTGGCCTGTAGGGGGGAGGGAGCTCAGAAAAGCCAAGCTCGGTCCCTGAAAACCGTTGAGTTGAGGAGGAGGGAGCTGCTGGTGATGACAGACCTGAGGAGTGGGCCTGGAAGAAGATGGCCCTGGCAATTGCCTCCAGCGCCTTCAAGATCGCCACAAAAGGTGGCAAGCTGGCGCAGCGGTAGAGTTTCTGCTTTACAGCACTTTCAGCACCAGAGACCCGGGTTTGATCCCGGCAACAGGTACTGTCCGTACGAAGTGTGTATGTTCTCCCTGTGACCATATGGGTTTTCTCCGAAACCTAAGGTTTCCTCCCACACTCCCAAGAAGTACAGGTTTGTAGGTTAATTGGCTTGGTATAAATATAACATTATCCCTAGTGTGTGTAGGGTAGTGTTAATGTGTGGGGATCACTGGTCGGCACTGACTCAGTGGGCCGAAAGGCCTGTTTCCATGCTGTATCTCTAAACTAAACTAAAACTAAACAAATAGGTCAGGTAAGGGGAGGGACAATGATTTCAGGGCCAAGCCGGTCGAGGGCAATGGAGGATGACCTGCAGCAGCTTGGGGCTTACCTGGGTCAGGAGTCGCTCCAGTGCATTGAGTGCGTGGACTGGACTTTGGACTTTTTGTAAATGGCACCAAAATATGGTGACTGTTGCACGTGTGATCCACGCAAAAATAATTGCACATGTGGCAACAAAGCACCATTGAACTATTATTTATATAGAGCATTAGTATATCAACTGTACACACCTGGAACATAGTGTACAGTTTGGTCTCTGTTAGAAGAAGTGTGTTGGTACAGGCAAGATTTTATAGAATGACTAGACCAAGTGGGACCCATTGTGAGGGGAGGGGGCAGCCTGCGGTGTCACACACACTAACCAACCTTACACACACACACTAACCACCCCCCCCCCCATACACACACACACTAACCAACCCACCCCCCCCCCCCACACACACACACACTAACCACCCCCCCCCCCACACACACACACACACACTAACCAACCCACCCCCCCCACACACACACTAACCAACCTTCCACACACACACACACTAACCACCCCTCCCCCCCCATACACACACACACTAACCAACGCCCCCCCCCACACACACACACACTAACCACCCCCATTGATATTATATTAATATTATTCAATCACTCCTTTTACCCCATGCCCCGCCCTATCCACACGCATAGCCCCCAACTCGCAGGCGCGGCTAGAGAGGGAGGAGGGCAGAGAGAGTGGGACACAGAGGCACAGATAAGGACACACAGGCACAGAGAGGGACACAGAGGGACACAGAGGGGGACACAGAGGCACAGAGAGGGACACAGAGGCACAGAGAGGGACACAGAAGCACAGAGAGGGACACAGAGGCACAGAGAGGGACACAGAGGCACAGAGAGGGACACAGAGGCACAGAGAGGGACACAGACATACAGAGGGACACATAGGGACACAGAGGCACTGAGGGTACAGAGGCACACACAGGCACACAGATGCACAGAGAGGGACACAGAGGTACAGAGAGGGACACAGAGACATACAAAGGGACACGTAGGGACACAGAGGCACACAGAGGGACACAGAGGCACACAGAGGCACAGAGAGGGACACAGCAGCACAGAGAGGGACACAGACATACAAAGGGACACGTAGGGACACAGAGGCACAGAGAGGGTACAGAGGCACACACAGGCACACAGAGGCACAGAGAGGCACACAGAGGGACAGAGGCACAGAGATGGGCACAGAGAGGGACACGGAGGCACGGAGAGGGACCACTTCCCATTGCGCTGCCCCGCACCCTTACCCACGCCCACCATGTTCTAGAACTTCAAGGAGCGCAGCACGACCTGAGCAGCAGTTTAAAAATGCTAAGTGACAAATTTAAAGAAGTGAAAGTTAAGAAGCCAAGAAGTACAGAAGACAGTACAGCGCGAGCAGAGGCAGGCAGTCAGATCAATTGTGACGTCATCAGCGAGACCATCTCGTTTATTTTCAAAGATATTTGAGATTTGTGAACATTTTCACAAATAACTTGAGAAATAATCCATGAAATTTTCAGATAAGGCGATTTTTGACATCATGGCGTAAATCTTTATCGGAATATGTAAAAACTTCACCGTTAGCGCGTCGTGTTTTCGATGAGATGTGAAACGCACACGAACATCGCACATACACACAAATACACACACATCCAAGATCAGAGTTTTTTAAGTATAGAGATATCTGAAGAATGAGATACGGCTGGACAGACCAGATTTATATCTGTTGGAATTTAGTGGATTAAGAGGTGGCTTTTTAGAGGGGGATATGCATAGAATGTTTCCTTTTGTGAGAGAATATTCAAATCTAGGTTTAAATTGATATGATAGAGTTTAGGTATTTTATTGAGGCCAGTGAGTTTTTGGGAGTCTCCACTAAAACCATGGAAGAAGCATAATCAATTAATACTTTTAAGGCAGGAATAGATAGATTCATAATAAACGGGGGATGAAAGGCAACAGAGAAAGGTAGGAAAGAAGGGTTGTAGTCACATCTGCCACAAACGTTTTGAATGAGAGAACAAGCTCAGGAACAAGCTGATTCAAGAACAATTGACTTGTTTTTTACCCAATAGGCTCGATGGTGGCCTATCTGTGTTAAATTAAATGTTAATGTATTCACAGACTAAAAGATAAAAGCTGAGAGAGCTACTATAGTTTGATGGATGAACTTTTTCACTCAAGGCCTGCTGGATCTCCAGGTTGCAAAACCATTTTAACCCTCCTTCCCATTCACAGAATTAATTCACATGCAAACTAGAGGAACAACACCTCATATTCCGCTTGGGTAGCCTACAACCCAATGGTATGTATTAGATTAGATTAGATTCCTTTATTGTCATCCAGACCTTTCGGTCTGAACGAAATTATGTTGCCTGCAGTCATACACAGAACCAATAAAAACAAAACACACAATAAATAGTGAGATTAAACGAGAACTTACCAGTTCGAAGTTTTATCTGTATTTTATGAGGAGTAACGTTGAGGGAATACATGAAGAACCCGCCACTTCGCACGTGTGTCATTCTTCAAAGCAGCGGAGTGAATCACAGATACGTGTAATGACTTAAGCATAGTAAGATTAGAGAAAAGATACCAGTTGTGTTTATGATCAAGGGTGGGAGCGGAGGGCATGTATTCCCTCAACGTTACTCCTCATAAAATACAGATCAAACTTCGAACTGGTAAATTCTCGTTTAATCTCACTATTTTACTTCGGAGTCACGTGAGTGATTACATGAAGATTTCAAAGCTCTGTGATTCAAGCCGTGGAACGAGTCCATCATCACGTCTGCCTTGGTTTTGGGGAGTATATTAAACATCAATATGATATATATAAATAACCATAAAGTTAATAATAATTGATAGCCCCTGTTTTTTGGGGTAAATTATGGTACAGAAACTTAACAATGTTTCTGAAAAATTCCAGTTTCCATTACTGGTTAGTTATAATCCTTAGAATGTTCTTTCCGATGGCCATCCTGCAGTCCTGAGGATTTTATCCATAGGAACCTCCAATTTAAATGCTGCCGACGTTGCTGCAGCCTGGTGGAGTGAGATTTTATCCCAGTTAGTGTTTACACCAACTTATGTCAATACTATGTTAGCCATTTAGCTGGCCTGGCCTGTTATTCTTTAATGAGGCTGTCTGTCGTTGATGAGAAGTTCCTCTTCTGTGCCACTTATGGTCTGGGTTTGTTCCATGTGTATTTGTAGATGTCTCACAACACAGTCAATCATCTGTAGGGTAGGCTCTAAAAAATGTTATTTTAAGGCCTGCTGACCCCTGCCCCTAATTCCTGAATGTAGAAGTGTAAGTTGCCAGGTGAACTGGTCAAGGTATCCAGCCTTAATTTGGTAGGGACTGAGTCCTTAGTGCCGTGACCTAAGCCATCAGCATGACAGTTTTGTAAAATGTCAAAAACTGTAATGACAGCGCTGTGGCTAGAGCCCAGTTCTTTAACAACGTTAAGACGATGCTGATGTCCCATATTTGGGAATACCTGGTCTTTGGGGAATTCTCATAAAAAGTGTCCCTCATAAGCTGTTGTTCCGTTCTCTTGCCATAGGTAAGTAGATGGGCCACTTCTGGCACAGTTGATGTCACTAATACTAAGCCACTGTAGGTTAACAAAGCTTCCAAACAGGCTGGATGATGTATTATGGTTGCAACACATCTCCCATTAGTTTATGTATTTTAGACATTGTCTTTATGTTGATTGTCTGTGGCCCGCTGTGATCATGTCCATTGCTCTGGCTGTCTGTTTTGGATGGTGCTGCATGGTTCTAATCTCATTCCCTAATACCACCTAGAACCATGGTTGGGTAGGTCAGTCGGGTACTGTTAAAAACACCAGACGCAGAGTCTCGTAGTATTTCCCTTAGTACCCCCCCCCCCCCCCCCCCCCCCCCCCGATGAGGTTGCCAAATTGTGTTGGTCAGATTGTTACATGATGTAGATTCCCTTTCACCCATGTGGTTGATATGTGCTACCACAGTAGTGTTGTTAATTTATAATCTAATAACCTGTTTAATTTATTCCAGAGCAACATGACTTTAGGCCATGAAAAAACTCCCATCATTTCCAGGTAGTTATGCCCAGTGTTAGTAATAATGATGCTTGCTGTGTTTTCCATCTTCCTCCACAGCTGAAGATGGAATTGGTAACACACCGTCCTAGTGCATAGTATCCATATGTAGGACCATAGACTGGTTGCTGACAATGATAGGATTGGAGCAATGCCCAATGTTATCTTTCCACCATTTAGTTCCAATATGGCTTCTGTATGGCTTCATCATTCTATTGAAATGATCACCATTAATTTTAAGAGCTCATATTTTGGCCCTCTGTAAATCTTTATAATGTAAGGGTCTGAATTATGTGGCTGGAAACCATATGTTGCCAATATTCTTGCTACCAGTCTGATGGATGGTTTATCCTCATGTCAATGATTTTGCTGTATGCCTCTATTAAGGTTGTAACCTCTGTTGGCAAACTTACTGACATGAGGAACTGAGTTAATGGTGAACCCCAAATAATCCCTTTAGTTTGAAGGCTTTAATTTTGATTTAATTGGATGGATAATGATCCTAGTTTCCAAATAATTGTTAAGTGGCTGTTACCGTTTGTTCAGCCCGTCCTAAGTTTCCACACAATTAGTATGTCATCCAAAGAAGCCATTACCATTGTGTGGCTGGTTGTCATATTTTGTAAATAACCTAGGTGCTAATGTAAACACATTAGGTAGTGCTCTATACTGCTAGAGCTGAGCCATCCAATTAGATAAAAATAACGTCCGTGGTCACCTGTTATGGGTACTGAAATTGTAAGCATCCTTTGAATCAATGCTTGCCATTTTCGTTCTTAAAACGAATATACTTATCAATAGAAAAGGTTTCTGTTCTTAAAACGAATATATCGTTTTATTTATTTTTCACTTTCCCATCTATTTATTTATTTATTTAATTTTATGATATATGGTCCCTAGATAAGGGACATATCAGACATTTAAACTGATAAGAACAGATATTATACTTGATCTTAGCCAAAAAACCGAGATCTGATCTATGATTGATGCGTCAAGCGCCATATCCTATTTTGTTAGGAAGGGAATGCGTAGATAATAATTCTTCCCTTGTAATGCAGCTAAAACCCCATCTGTTGCTGATGTCCAGTGTCTGTATCCCTTATGACATATTTGGTAATTGGTGATTATGTCTGGATACGAGTAGATCGGCATCTGGTGTTCCATATCGTGTAGAAACATCAGCAAATACTATAGCCCAACTTGGTGTTCTCCTCCAAATTCCTCTCTCGATATATCAGCTGGACTAGAAGATTATGTGTTGTAAAATTCTATTGTGTATCCCCGGATACTGTTTAAGATATGAGTGTCAAAAAGTTATTTATTCGATGTCTTCTCGCACCAACCTCCTTGCTGCCTTCTGGTTTTACTGTTTTCTTCTGGATCCCCGAGGCCGTGTGTTGTGGGTGTACACATCTTCCAGCATAGGGGCGATACCTTTGAGGATGATGTTTGGACGTTTAGATGAGCTCCAGTTTTGGGTTCATTGTCCAACTCCTTGACCTTCTAGATAGGTCACCCCCAAATAAAAAGATTTTGCTAGGAGGTTTCGGGTTTACACAGGCCCGCGTCAATCCCGGTTGGATGTAACCAGATGCATAAATTGATTAGTTTAGTACATTCAGGGATTTACAATCCCCGGTGGCAAGTGACAGCTATGGTGTCAGCTAATGTTTGCCCCTGCAGTAGATAGAAAACATATGGTCTATGCTGGCTTCTAACCTGGTTTGTAGATCTTTCCCAGTTAGCTTTACTCACAGCTGTACTGTTGTTCCCCCTGAAACATAGACAGACATTCCCGTGTGACTTCCCAGATGGGAATGGAATTTGTCAGTAAATTTTTGGACTGCTAAATCCTTCAGTCACAACATAAGTATTCCTGTATTTCTATCAGGAAAGGACCAATAATGCACTCTATGTACTTTGTGACTTAGAAAAGGCATCACCTCATTGTTACAGCTCTTACATCTGTTTACCTGTCCAGGGTTTGCCCTAGACTTGACCCCAGCACTCTTCTGACAGAAGAGTCTACTGGGGAGAGAGAAGCATGATTATAGCCCTATAGAAAAGGTGCTGCTTCCTTCTCCCCGAGTCTGTCTTTTCTTCAACCACTTCCCTGTAATAGTAGAAGTGAAATACAGCCCTGTATAAGGTGCTGCTATGGGACTTACCCACTGGAGGATTTCTTCTTGGACCTGCATCACTGCAAAACGGTATGTTTTCGCAGGTGCAGGCCCCGCAGTGCCAAGGCGGTGCAGTGTACACGGCCACTGTGCCGCCGGTATCCCCGTTGGCCTGCGGTGCTCCAAAGCGCGGTGCAGTGCTCACAGCACTGAGCCGCCCGTACTGCCGTTAGCCTGCGGTGCTCCAACGCGGTTCAGTCCCTCGGGGAGCTGGCCGCTCGCAACCCGCAGGTCTGGCAGTTTTAACGCAGTGCAGTGCTTCCCGCACTGTGCCGCTCCTTCTCCTTGTGCCTGCGGTGCTCCAACGCGGTCCAGTCCTCTCGGGGAGCTGACCGCTCGCAGCCGCAGGTCTGGCAGTTTAAACAATGCGGTGCAGTGCTTCCCGCACTGTGCCGCTCTTCCACTTGGGCCTGGGGTGCTCCAACACGGTCCAGTCCTCTCGGGGAACTGGCCGCTCGCGACCCAAGCCCAGCGGCTCCAACGCGTACTCAGTGCTCTCAGGCACTGACCGCTTGCCGCTATTTTTAGTGCTGTGGAAAAAACCCCAGTACCTTCCAGCCCCTCGGACCCATGTAGTATAGGTCCGTGGGGCTGTTGTCCGAGCCGTCGGAATGACGGCTCCAGAATGCTTCACCACTGTCGGCGTCCTGCTGGAGCTGAGGTCGGCTCCGGCTCCCGTTTAAGGGAGATAGTGGTGCCCCCGGCCGTTGATGGCTGCCTGCAGTTCTGCAGACTCTCCCCAGCCAGTTTTCATCAGCCTGCCTGTAAAAAAGGTAAGTCAAGAAACTAAGTTCTCCTACCTTACTTGTTGCAGGTTCAACCCTGCCGTTTGGGAGGAACGTCCTCCTCTCGTAATGACTTGTTCACAATGCGTGTAGCGATAATGACACACGTGCGAAGTGGCGGGTTCTTCATGTAGTCACTCACGTGACTCCGAAGTAAAACACAAATTAAACATCCACCACAGTGAGTACACCAAGCACACCTTCACTGTGATGGAGGCAAACAAAGTCTTTAGTCTCTGTCTCTTCCCTCCTTGTTCTCCCTCTGTGCTGAGGCGATCGATCCAGGCCGGAGATGCCGCCCTCCAGTCCAGCGGACCTCCGTGGTGATGTCGCCGCCGCCGAAAGCCGGAACGCCATCTCCGCTCCGAGACGGCCCGCCACAGCCCCAGCTCCAGGCCGCCGCCCCAGCTCCAGGCCGCCGCCCCAGCTCCGGGTCCCGCAGTCTCCGCTCCGGGCCGCCGCCCCAGCTCCGGGTCCCGCAGTCTCCGCTCCGGGCCGCTGCCCCAGCTCCGGGAAGCCGCCCCAGCACCGGGCCGCTGCCCCAGCTCCGGGTCCCGCAGTCTCAGCTCCGAGCCCCGCTGCATCAGCTCCAGGACGCCGCCGAAAGCCAGAACGCCGCACCAGCAAGTCGGGCCACCGCTGCCTTAGCCCCGAAGACGGCCAGCCTCTCGTTGGTGAGTCCTGGCTGGCTCTGCCTCCGGAGCCTCGGGGTCAGTCGCAGGCTGGAGGCCGCCAGCTCCGCCATTAGGCCTCAGCGCAGACGGAGGCAGAGAAGGGGGATACGACACGAAAAAGTCGCATTCCCCCGAAGGAAGAGACAGAGAACATGTTTCACCCCCCCTCTAACACAACCCAACAAACTAAAAATTAACCAAAACAAGACAAAAAAAACAACAGAAAAAAGTAAAGACAGACGGACTGCAGGCGAGCCGCAGCTGTTAACAGCGCCGCCACTTCCGGAATTGCACCCAAGTTTAGGTAACCTCTAACTACCCTTCCCCCCTCCTCCCTTTTCTTCCCTCCTTCCCCTGTGCCCCACATGGACTCACACCTATTTCTCTTCGCCCCCCCCCCCCCACCATCCCCCCCCCCCCCCCCCCAACTCACATTCCTTTCTCTGGCTTTAGAATTCTCAACAATTCTTTTGTCTCACACCTTATGCTTTAATCTCAGGCCTTTGTTCCAATCATCTGCCTGTCAAAACCGCCCGCTCTGTGTTCTTCTATTCCGTGCAACACTTTGTCCTGCCTCTCCTCTCTCCCAGCTTTTAGTCTCCTCTCCACCCCCACCCCTTTACGATCGGTCTGAAGAAGGCTCCAAACCTAAAGCATCACCTATCCTTATTCTCAAGAGATGCTGTCTGGCCCGCTAGGTTATAGCCCTGTCCCACGGTATGAGTTCATTCCAAGAGCTTTCCCAAGTTTGCCCGGATTCGAACTCGGAGGTTTACGGTAATGGCCGCTCGTCGGTACTCGGGGCTCTCGTGCACATTTGTCAACATGTTGATAAATCTTCACGAGTCTTCCCGTGCTTACCTGCCATTAGCGAGTCTTCCCGAGTACGTGTCGTTAACGTAACGAGCTGCTAAGAGACGTCCCCAAGCTCCGACGTACTCGCTACATTCATTCTCCGTGCTTACCATGAGTTTGATTTTTTTTAAACTCGGGAGAGCTCTTCGAATGAACTCGTACCTTGGGACAGGGCTTTAGCTCCAGCACTTTGTGTTCTTTTTAAGTAGATTAAATTGATAGATTGAATGGCTTTATGCTGTGCTCTAAATCGCTCTCAGTCTCTTGTGACATATTATGCTAGATCTGATGTTATTACCTGATGCTCCATCCAGCCCACGCCTCAGTGAATGGATGTTGGGAACTACACTGAGTCACTACACTTTTCAGCTGTCCAGCAAATCAGTGAATCAATCTTAGTTGGTTTACCAGTGAGGCATTGACCTAGAATTGTTCTGACTGACTTGGACGGGAGCAAATAAAAACCGTTATTAAAACGTAAGCGGTCAAAAAAAGGACCTAAAAAGAGTAATTAGAAACATATGTTTAGCAATTTTTCAAGATAATTTAAATAAATTGAATGTGGACGTGGAAAAGATGTACAGAGCGAGAGTCCAAGAACCGGAGGGCACAGCCTCAGAATAAAGGGACTTAACTTTAGAATGGAGATGAGAAGGAATTTATTTAGCCAGAAGGTGGTGAATCTGTGGAATTCATTGCCACAGACGGCTTTGGAGGCCGAGACAATGTGTATTTTTAAAGCGGAGATTAATTGGTTCTTGATTAGTAAGGGGTCATAAGGTCATGTGATAGGAGCAAAATTAGACCATTTGGCCCATCAAGTCTATTCCGCCATTCAATCATGCCTGATCTATCTCTCTGTCCTAATCCCATTCTCCTGTCTTCTCCCCATAACCCCCAACACTTGTACCAATCAAGAGTCTTTCTATCTCTGCCTTAAAAATATTTATTGACGGCCTCCACAGCCATCTGCGGCAAAGAATTCCACAGATTCACCACCCTCTGGCTAAAGAAATTCCTCCTCATCTCCTCCCTACACTAACGTCCTTTAATTCTGAGGCTATGACGTTTAGTCCTAGTCTCTCCCACTCGTAGAAACATACTATCACATCCACTCGATCCAAACCTTTCACTATTCTGTATGTTTCAATGAGGTACCCCCTCATCCTTCTAAACTCCAGCGAGTACAGGCACAGTGCCGTCAAACACTCATCATATGTTAACCCACTCATTCCTGGGATCATTCTTGTAAACCTCCTCTGGACCCGCTCCGGAACAAGCACATCTGAGCTGTTCCTCAGATATGGTGCCCAAAATTGCTCACATTACTCTAAATGTGGCCTAACCAGTTGCTCAGGGGGTCAAAGGTTATTGGGAAAATGCAGGAGAATGGGATTGAGAGGAAAAAATAAATTAGCCATAATTGAACGGAGGAGTGGACTCAATGGGCCGAATAGCCTAATTCTGCTCCTCAGCCTTATGTTCTTATGAAAGTTTAGGAACATCAATCGCACCATGGTCCAGGTTCTCTGCAATGCTCCAAAAGAAGGATTTCACAACGGATGATAGCTGTGATTCACCACCGGAAATGTTTGGGTTAGTTTAGATTAAAACAATACTAGAATTTCCTGTGGTGAATCAAAGGTATCATTCATTGTGTAATTCTCCTTTTCGAGCATTGCTCCAAAATGCTTCATTTTGCTCCAAAATGCCCCATACTCCAATATGCTGTCGGAAATGTCCAACTAAATTTTCTGAATAACACAAAATATCTTGGAAATGGTTACTGCCATGCCTACACGTGTGGAAAACTTGATATTCAACACTTACTTTTAAAATAATTGGTTTAGACTGACATGCCCAGTGTTCCACAGCTGTTGATGTAGTCCCAGTGATCATAAGATCATATGTGATAGGAGCAGAATTAGACCATTTGGCTCATCAAGTCTACTCCGCTATTCAATCATAACTGATCTATCTCTCCATCCTAACCCCATTCTCCTGCCTTCTCCCCACAACCCCTGACACCCGATAGGTTCTGCATCAACTCTTGATTAGATCATGCCTGAAGTGCATCCCATGGGCAGTTTCAGGCACCTCAGGTAGAGTCTAATCAAGAGATGACGGTGCAGAACCTATCCCAGGTCTGCTGTAGCAGCTGTGATACATCAGGCATGTCATTTAAAGACTGGTTCATCTCCCCAACAAGTGGTTCCCCATGACACCACACAGAGCAGCATGTGTTGAAAGGAAGAATCAGACACGCTAGGCCTCAGATGATTGTGCTTGTGATCTCTCAATCTGCTGCCAGACTTAGATCAGATTAGTTTAATGTCATACACATCAGGGTGTACTGGAACTCATTGTTTGCATGATGCTCAGAGTACGCAGTATACAGGATAAAAACAACGGCAAATGCAATACAGCAGAGCGATGCATAGAGTGTAGTGCAAAGTACCACTTGTGAAGGGACAATGGGTCATGGCAGACAGTGGGATAAAGTGAACAGCTCAGGTAGATCAGCCCAAGATGTACACTCATCCACAAACCTGTGAGGTGAGGGGCCTCTCTGAAACCTGGTCGAAACTGGATTATATCAGTCTCAGTGACCAGTTACAAATAAAGTGACATTACGTGAGCCCTAGCAACCACTACTCAGGGGAGAGGGTGTGAATTAGCAGTGCACATACAGTATATGGCAAAATGGATCTATTCACAGCATTTACAGTATATACTGTAACACACTTGAGTCCAGAGCAGTAGCTATGAATACCTTTATCGTTTGTATTCTCTGAGCATGTGAATAGAGATGAGGGTGTTGAAATTTTTCGATAAGAATTAGTATAAAAAGTGATGTATGCTTTATATCTGAGAGCCCTAGGACTGGAGAGGATCTGCTCTTGGATACATGTCCCCGAGTTCTAATAAAAGTGTTTGTTCTGAAGGCAAACCCTAGATTCCACGTGAATTTTTTCCATCAACACCACTGTATCCATGATAGACTAGAATACTTCCATGGAGTTAAGGCGATCTACAACCTAGAAATCCAGAGTCTCAACTTTTAGATGAAGCACAGTTAATGGATTAACTTTGCACCTGATATCCCAGTTCTATACCAGTCATCGGTGGTGTTGGTAGTGTGCAAGCACTCATTTGATTCAGAAATAGAGGTTGTGATGTCCCTGACATTCCCTGGCAGAGTCTTGTCTTCCCAGACTCATGAATTCACCACGTTTTACCGCCTTAGATAGGATTTTGTCTGCTCCAGATGCTAGGTTGTTTATCAACTGTTGGATGACCTTTTCAATCTCTTGCCTGCTTGGAAAAGCATTGAGGTTGTGACTTTTAATGTGCAGTGGGATCGAGCCAAATTTTAAAAAAAACTCAAGTCAGAGTCTTGGATGAGGAAACCTTCAATGTTCCTCTGCCAATGGTCCAGAGGAGATTTACAAGAATGATCTCAGGAATGATGGGTTAACAAATGATACGGATTTGATGGCACTGGGCTTGTACTCACTGGTATTTAGAAGGATGAGGGGGAGACCTCATTTAAACTTACCGGATAATGAAAGGCCTGGATAGAGTGGATGTGGAGGGGATGTTTCCACTAATGAGAGAGTCTAGAACCAGAAGCCATAACCTTGGAACAAAAGGACGTACCTTCAGAAAGATGAGGAAGAATTTCTTTAATCAGGTGAATCTGTGGAATTCATTGGCACAGAAGGCTGTGGAGGCCGTCATTGGATATTTTTAAGGCGAAGATTGATAGATTCTTGATTAGTATGGGTGTCGGGGGTTATGGGAGAAGGCAGGAGAATTGGGTTGAGAGGGAAAGATAGATCAGCCATGATTGAATGGTGGAGTAGACTTGTGTCGGAAGGAATTGCAGATGCTGGTTTAAACCAAAGATAAACACAAAATGCTGTAGTAACTCAGGAATGGGTGACTTTTTGGGTAAAGATTCTAGACAATTACCTAATTCAGCTCCTATAACTTATGGACTTATGAATGGGTATAAAACTTGACAAATAAGTTTTGAATAAGTTTATTGGCCAAGTGTTCACATACAAGGAATTTGCCTTGGTGCTCTGCCCGCAAGTGACAACATGACATACAGTGACAGTTAAGAATGATGCATAAAAGATTAAACATTAATAATAAAACATTATTGATTAAACATGTGAATACCAGAACAAAAGGATGCTACCAATTTTTGGTTATTAAGTAGAGCTGCTACTCATGGAAAAAAAGCTGTTTTTTATGTCTGGCTGTAGCAGCTTTGACAGTCTGGAGTCGCCTTCCAGAGGGAAGTGATTCAAAGAGTTTGTGGCCAGGGTGAAAGGGGTCAGAGATGATCTTACTGGCTCGCTTCCTGGCCCTTGCAGTGTGCAGTCAATGGAGGGAAGGTTGCAGCCAATAACCTTCTCAGCTGATCGGACGATTGGCTGCAGCATCTGGGTGTCGTGCTTGGTGGCTGAGCCAAACCAGACCATGATGGAGAAGGTGAGACTCTACGATGGCAGTAGAGAATTGGACCATCATTGCCTGTGGTAAATTGTGCTTCCTCAGCTGCTGCAACAATCTCTCTTTCGCATCTAACAATCACCTTATCTCCTTTGAAGAATTCAAGTCTATCATGCTTATCATTAGAGCCAGGATTTTGCCAAGTGCCTTTTCATGCCTTTTTGAATGATTTCAGCAAGATAATGCCTTTTTCACGACTGAGTGCCTAAATCAGCCTAAATCAGCTGTGTTAATGTAACTTACAAGAAGATTTCCACCACCAGGGCGAAAGTAGGTATGAAGTGGTGATTGGGGAGGAGTGGATAGGGACGAGTCCAGTCTTTTCAAACTGGAGTCAGGCTGTGAATAGGTGTGAAGAGTTGGTTGGGGAGGGGGGGAGGGGGTTACCAGGGTTCATCAAACCTGCAGTAGCACTCGTTCAGGTCGTTGGTCAGCTGATGATTGTCCAAGGAGTGGGGGGTTTACCTCTTGTAGATTGTGATTTCTTGCAAGCCCTTCCAAACTGAAGAAGAGTCATTAACTGAGAACTTTCTCCTCAACTTCTCAGAAAAACCTTTCATTGGCAGCTCTGATTCCTCTTCTCAGCTTGTACTTGGCCTGCCTGTAGAGGTCTGCATCCCCGCTCCTGTAGGATCTGCCCCTGCAAGCGTCAAAATGCCTAAAGTCAAGTCAACGCCTTGTAAAAAACTGAAAGATTATGTGAGAGTGTACGGGAGTGATATATTCTCTATAGACAACTGTGTGCTGTTTTGCAAAGCATTTGAGAAAGCAAGAATCAAGAGAAGAAATATTTTGTCTCCCAGCATGTACAGACAGCTAAATACAAATCGGCGGCAGAGAAACTGATGGCGGGAAATACGCAAGCTTGTCTGCTCACTACATTTACTGCTGGCTCCAGTCGCAAATCTGAGTTTTCGAGTGATCTGTGCAAGGCATTCATTGATGCTGCAATTCTACTGTGAAAATTGGAAAACAAATCTCTCAGAGGTTTTTTAGAGAAATACACACGGAAACATATACCAAGCGAGTCATCATTACGGAAAAATGATGTTGACAGCAACTTCAACATTGTGGTGCAGAAAATTAGAGATGAAGTTATATGCAACAAAATATGGATCTCAATAGACGAGACAACCAATGCTGTGGGGAACACGTTGCCAATGTGGTCATCGGTACACTGGTGGCAGGTCAACCATCAAAGGAGTATTTGTTGACATCGGATGTATTGGAGAAGTCAAACAACTCAACTATTGCTCAGTTGTTTACATCTTCACTTGCTGTTCTTTGGCCAGAATGTATAAAACACGAGAACGTTCTGTTTGTGACTGATGCAGCTCCGTACATGAAAAAAGCTGCTCGTGCTCTTAAAGTTTTATTCCCCAAAATGTTGCAGTTGACATTCCTAGCTCACGGACTCCATAGAATTGCCGAGCACATACATAGCTTGTTTCTAAATGTCGATCGCCTTGTTTCCAATGTCAAGAAAATCTTCTTCAAAGCACCGTCACATGTGCAGTTAACCATATAACCATATAACAATTACAGCACGGAAACAGGCCATCTCGACCCTTCTAGTCCGTGCCGAACACGTATTCTCCCCTAGTCCCATATACCTGCGATCAGACCATAACCCTCCATTCCTTTCCCGTCCATATAACTATCCAATTTATTTTTAAATGATAAAAACGAACCTGCCTCCACCACCTTCACTGGAAGCTCATTCCACACAGCCACCACTCTCTGAGTAAAGAAGTTCCCCCTCATGTTACCCCTAAACTTCTGTCCCTTAATTCTCAAGTCATGTCCCCTTGTTTGAATCTTCCCTACTCTCAGTGGGAAAAGCTTATCCACGTCAACTCTGTCTATCCCTCTCATCATTTTAAAGACCTCTATCAAGTCCCCCCTTAACCTTCTGTGCTCCAAAGAATAAAGCCCTAACTTGTTCAACCTTTCTCTGTAACTTAGTTGCTGAAACCCAGGCAACATTCTAGTAAATCTCCTCTGTACTCTCTCTATTTTGTTGACATCCTTCCTATAATTAGGCAACCAAAATTGTATCCCATACTCCAGAATTGGCCTCACCAATGCCTTGTACAATTTTAACATTACATCCCAACTTCTATACTCAATGCTCTGATTTATAAAGGCCAGCACACCAAAAGCTTTCTTTACCACCCTATCTACATGAGATTCCACTTTCAGGGAACTGTGCACAGTTATTCCCAGATCCCTCTGTTCACCTGCATTCTTCAATTCCCTACCATTTACCATGTACGTCCTATTTTGATTTGTCCTGCCAAGATGTAGCACCTCACACTTATCAGCATTAAACTCCATCTGCCATCTTTCAGCCCACTCTTCCAACTGGCATAAATCTCTCTGTAGACTTTGAAAATCTACTTAATTATCCACAACCCCACCTATCTTAGTATCATCTGCATACTTACTAATCCAATTTACCACACCATCATCCAGATCATTGATGTACATGACAAACAACAGTGGACCCAACACAGATCCATGTGGCACCCCACTAGTCACTGGCCTCCAACCTGACAAACAACCATCCACCATTACTCTCTGGCATCTCCCATTCAGCCACTGTTGAATCCATCTTGCTACTCCACCATTAATACCCAACCATTGAACCTTCTTAACCAACCTTCCATGAGGAACCTTGTCAAAGGCCTTACTGAAGTCCATATATACAACATCCACTGCTTTACCCTCATCAATTTCCCGAGTAACCTCTTCAAAAAATTCAAGAAGATTAGTCAAACATGACCTTCCAGGCACAAATCCATGTTGACTGTTCCTAATCAGACCTTGTTTATCCAGATGCTTATATATATTATCTCTAAGTATCCTTTCCATTAATTTGCCCACCACTGACGTCAAACTAACAGGTCTATAATTGCTAGGTTTACTCTTGGACCCCTTTTTAAACAATGGAACAACATGCGCAGTACGCCAATCCTCCGGCACTATTCCCATTTCTAATGACATTTGAAATATTTCTGTCATAGCCCCTGCTATTTCTACACTAACTTCCCTCAATGTCCTAGGGAATATCCTGTCCGGACCTGGAGACTTATCCACTTTTATATTTCACAAAAGTGTCAGTACTTCCTCTTCTTTGAATCTCATAGCTACTCTACTTGTTTCCCTTACCTCACATAATTCAATATCCTTCTCCTTGGTGAATACCGAAGAAAAGAAATTGTTCAATATCTCCCCCATCTCTTTTGGCTCTGCAGATAGCTGTCCACTCTGACTCTCTAATGGACCAATTTTATCCCTCGTTATCCTTTTGCTATTAATATAGCTGTAGAAACCCTTTGGGTTTACTTTCACCTTACTTGCCAAAGCAACCTCATATCTTCTTTTAGCTTTTCTAATTTCTTTCTTAAGATTCTTTTTACATTCTTTATACTCCTCAAGCACCTCATTTACTCCATGCTGCCTATAATTATTGTAGATCTCCCTTTTTTTCCGAACCAAGTGTCCAATTTCCCTTGAAAACCATGGCTCTTTCCTATTTTTACTATTTCCTTTCAACCGAACAGGGACATAAAGATTCTGTACTCTTAAAATGTCACCTTTAAATGTACTCCATTTCTCTTCCACATCTTTCCCATAAAACAAAATGTCCCAATTTACTCCTTTTAAATCCTTTTGCATCTCCTCAAAGTTAGCCTTTCTCCAATCAAAAATCTCAACCCTAGGTCCAGTTCTGACCCTCTCCATAATTATATTGAAACTAATGGTATTGTGATCACTGGTCCCGAACTGTTCCCCAACGCATACCTCTGCCACCTGACCCGTCTCATTTCCTAACAGGAGGTCCAGCACCAGCCCCTTCTCTAGTAGGTACTTCTATGTATTGCTGCAAAAAACTATCCTGCACACATTTTACAAACTCCAACCCATCCAGCCCATTTACAGAATGTGTTTCCCAGTCTATGTGTGGAAAATTGAAATCTCCCACAATCACTACCTTGTGCTTACTACTAATATATGCAATCTCCTTACATATTTGCTCTTCCAATTCTCGCTCCCCATTTGGCGGTCTATAATACACCCCTATAAGTGTTGCTACCCCTTTCCCATTTCTCAGTTCCACCCAAATAGCCTCCCTAGACGAGCCCTCTAATCTATCCTGCCAATGCACTGCTGTAATATCTTCCCTGATAAGCAATGCAACACCTCCACCTCTTGCCCCTCCAATTCTATCACACCTGAAGCAACGAAATCCTGGAATATTTAGTTTCCAATTACAGCCCTCCTGCAACCATGTTTCACTGATCGCCACAACATCATACTTCCAGGTGTCAATCCAGGCTCTAAGTTCATCCACCTTTCTTACAATGCTCCTAGCATTAAAATATACACATTTAAGAAACCCACCCTCTCTTATTCTCTGTTTATTGTCTTTTTCTTCTCTCTCCCCTACATTTTGGGTCAGAGTGCTACCATTCTCTGCCTCCTGCCTCACACACAGGTGCGACAAAGGTTCACCTGTATCTCCTCCAACCTCATCTACTGCATCCGCTGCTCTAGATGTCAGCTAATTTACATCGGTGAGACCAAGCGTAGGTTGGGCGACCGTTTCGCCGAACACCTCCGCTCAGTCCGCCTTAACCTACATGACCTCCCGGTGGCTCAGCACTTCAACTCCCCCTCCCATTCCCAATCCGACCTCTCTGTCCTGGGTCTCCTCCATTGCCAGAGTGAGCAACAGCGGAAATTGGATGAACAGCACCTCATATTCCGTCTGGGGTCCTTGCGCCCTTATGGCATCAACATTGAATTCCCCCAATTTGGCTAGCCTGTGCTGTCCCCTCCCCTTCCTTCACCCTCTAGCTGTCTCCTCCCACCCTCCCATCCGCCCGCCCTCGGGCTCCTCCTCCTCCCTTTTTCCTTCTTTCTTTCCCCACCCCCCATCAGTCTGAAGAAGGGTTTCGGCCCGAAACGTCGCCTATTTCCTTCGCTCCATAGATGCTGCTGCACCCGCTGAGTTCCTCCAGCAATTTTGTGTACCTTCACACACTGACTGTTAGCTTTCCCAATTTGAGTCCCTCCCCCCAACCATACTAGTTTAAAGTCTCCCCAGTAGCCTTTGCAAATCTCCCCGCCAGGATATTGGTCCCCCTCGAGTTCAAGTGCAACCCGTCCTTTCTGTACAGGTCGCACCTTCCCCAAAAGAGGCCCCAATGATCCAGAAACTTGAATCCATACCCACTGCATCAGTCCCTCATCCACTCATTTATCCTCCACCTCGCTCCATTCCTACTCTCACTGTCGCGTGGCACAGGCAGTAATCCTGAGATTGTTACCTTTGCAGTCCTTCTCCTTAACTCTCTACCTAACTCCCTAAATTCTTCTTTCAGGACCTCTTCTCTTTTTTTACCTATGTCGTTGGTACCTATATGTACCACAACCTCAGGCTCCTCTCCCTCCCATTTCAGGATTTCTTGGACCCGTTCAGACACATCCCTGACCCTGGCACCAGGGAGGCAAACTACCATCCGGGACTCCTGTCTGCGTCCACCGAATCGCCTATCCGACCCCCTGACTATAGAGTCCCCTAATACAATTGCCCTCCTCTTCTTTTCCTTACCCTTCTGAGCAACAGGACCGGTCTTTATGCCAGAGGCCCGGCCGCTGTCGCTGACCCCAGGTAGGCTGTCTCTCCCACCCTTACTCAAACATGAGTACTTATTTTCAAGGTGTACAGCCACCGGGGTACTCACCAGTCCCTGCCTCTGCCCGTTGCCCTTCCTAACTGTGACCCAGTTTCCTGTCTCCCGTGGTCTTGGAGTGACCACCTCCCTGTAACTCCTATCTATGACCTCCTTGCTCTCCCTGAGCAGACAGAGGTCATCGAGTTGCTGTTCCAGGTTCCTAACACGGTCTCTTAGGAGCCCCATCTCGACGCATCTGACGCAGATGTGGACGTCTGGAGAGCACTCAGACTCCATGACCTCCCACATCTGACATCCAGAACAGTAAACTGCCCTGGCCCTCATTCTCCCCCTTATCCGAATACAATAAAGCCTTACCCGGGATACAAGCCAATCAGCTGCTTCCTTTAGTCCGTTCGACCAATCAGAGGCTTTCCCCAGCCCCCTTAATTTGAAGTGTGATCTGCTAATGGAACGTTGCAGATTTTGGTTCCTCCTCCCTCTGTAACGGCTCCTGGGCCTCTGTTGAGACAAGCCCCGCGATGGTTTTTTTAACTCACCACACGAAGGTCGCTCCTCCCTCTGTAACGGCTCCTGGGCCTCTGTTGAGACAAGCCCCGCGATGGGTTTTTTAACTCACCACACGAAGGTCGCTCCTCCCTCTGTAACGGCTCCTGGGCCTCTGTTGAGACAAGCCCCGCGATGGGTTTTTTTAACTCACCACACGAAGGTCGCTCCTCCCTCTGTAACGGCTCCTGGGCCTCTGTTGAGACAAGCCCCGCGATGCGTTTTTTTAACTCACCACACGAAGGTCGCTCCTCCCTCTGTAACGGCTCCTGGGCCTCTGTTGAGACAAGCCCCGCGATGGGTTTTTTAACTCACCACACGAAGGTCGCTCCTCCCTCTGTAACGGCTCCTGGGCCTCTCTGGCACCCGTGATTCCGCTACCTTCTCAGCCCATTTTGACTAGGTGGGGTACAAAGCTCTCTGCTGTACTCTACTATGCTACAGATTTTGAAAAGATAAAATAAATCGTCAACTGTTTTGAAGAAAAAGAATCTGCTGCAGTCAGGATTGTCAGTGAAATCATGCAGAAAAAGTCCCTCTACAGCAATCTTGTGTTCATTGCTTCCAATTTTGCAAACTTCCCACAAGTTATCACTTCCCTTGAGAAACATGGTGAAACATTAGTGAATAACTTGCAGGCTTTCAACAAAGTAACTGACGTTATTCGTAAAGTTCCTGGCGATGTAGGTAAAGACATACAAGGAAAATGTGAGAGAGTGATCTTAGGTAACAACAAACTTGAAGAAATACAAAACATAGCTAAAGTTCTCAAAGGTAGTTGTTATGCATAAGATATCGACATGAATATAGAGTCCGTAGCTTGTTTTGGGTATGCACCAGTGACCTCACCTGAGGTAGAAAGAAGTTTTTCGCAACTGAAGCATATTCTGTCTGACAGATGGCATAGTTTAACACCAGATAATTTGAGAAAAATGCTAGTAATTATGTGCAACCAGGCAACTTTGATCCTTTAATGTAGTATACCTTTATATTATCATTTTTAACCATTGGTGGTGGAAATACATGCCTTTTTTGGTCAATAAATGCCTTTTTTGTGCCTTTTTTGTAATTTTATTATGCCTATTTGCCTGCCATTTCAGAGATCTTTAGTGCCTAAACATCCTGGCTCAACTTATCATATAAATAATGAGCCTATTGTGCACTTGCCACACACCATCTTTTTTTCAGGTCATGCTTAAATTCGGTGCCTCATTTTTCAAATGCCTCTGGAGGTACAGATTAAAAGAAAATAATATTGAAAAGAACAGCGATATACATTCTCAGTTAAGTTCTGTAAAATAATCATAAAATCATTGCAGCGTGTGGCAGTCAAAAATTGCAATGTAAATAATAAACTTGTTTCCTCGTTATGGTAAGAGTAAGAGCAATCAACTACTTGGTGGAGTTGTTAAACAGGAACACTTTGGGGATACTATTTGAACTTTTACAAAGTTCATCAATATCTAATCAAATAGAATATATTCAAATACAATTCATACAGTGTGTTTAAATGTCAAAAAGGTTCCAGATGCAGTCCTACATCTCAAATTAGATCAGACAGGCCTTGACAGCATTTACCCGAAGATACTCAACATGAAGTTCTTCATAAAACCTTATAAATGTAATAGATTTCTGGAATCAAGTATCATTCCCAGGAACTGTAGGTAAATTGCCTTGGTAAATGTAAAAATTGTCCCTAGTGTGAGCAGGATAGTGTTAATATGCAGGGATTGTTGGTCGGTGCGGACCTGGTGGGCCGAAGAGCCTGTTTCTGCGCTGTATCTCTAAACTAAACTAAACTAAACTCGACTGGATAGTGTTTAGAACATAGAAAAGTACAGCATAGGAACAGGCCTGAAGGCTAACAATGTCTGTGCCGAACATAATGCCAAGATAAACTAATCTCATCTGCCTACACTTGATCCATACCCCTCAATTCCCAGCATATCCATGTGCCTATCTAAAAGCCTCTTAAACCCGACTATCTCCACAACTACCCCTGTCAGCACATTGCACGCACTCACCACCCTCTGTGTAAAACACCTGTCCCACACCTTCCCTTTAAACTTTGCTCCTCTCACCACCAATTTGCCCTCTCTGCTTAATATTCTGTCTTTATGGTTGTGGGGACAGTTGCATATTGTTACGTTGCTGCATCAAGAATTCGAAGAAATTGATTTAAACGGCAGAGAATGGGATCGAGAAAATAAAAATTCTTCATTAATACTCAGAATTTGAAATCTGCTAAAATTAAAACATCTGGAAAATGGAGCTTGTATTTGTAAAATCACAATGGAACTTCATATTGCAGCTGCAAACCCGATTGATTTGTAAATATAAACCTGTTGTGCTCACCTGGTGTGCCCTGGACCTGTAGAGATAGGGAAAGAGGGTGGTTTAAGCCTGGAACCACTGCCAGTGTTGATAGTGGAGGCAAATATGATAGTGGCATTTAGAAGATTTTTAGATAAACACTAGACTAAGTGGGACCCGTTGGGTCCCATGTTCACACGGGAGGGCTGGTCCCCCGACGCAATATTCCACCTCTCCACCAATTCCAATAATGGTGGCCAGTGAGGGGGCTTTCTGGAGCACTGGTATGGGTTCTTGGGGTGGCAGCTCAGTCCCTCAAGCCTGATCTGCTGGCAGCTCACTCACGGCTGGTGGGCTGGCAGTTGACTCATGAAAATTCCTTGAAGCAGGGTGCAAGGCCACCAAATTCAAATCCATTTTCTTACCATTTCAAGCCGGGTGCAAGGACACCGAATTCAAGTGCAGTTTCCAACTACTTCAAGCAGGGTGCAAGGCCACCGAATTCAAGTGCAGTTTCATACCACTTCATGCAGGGTGCAAGGCAACCAAATTCGAGTGCAGTTTCATACCACTTCAAGCTGGATCCAAGGCCACCAAATTCAAGTGCAGTTTCATACCACTTTCAGCAGGGTGCAAGGCCACCAAATTCAGTGCAGTTTCATACCACTTCAAGCAGGGTGCAAGGCCACCAAATTCAAATGCAGCTTCATACCATTTCATGCAGGCTGAAACTACCATAAAACCACCATAAAACCACACAAAACACCAAACTCACAGTTCAGTAGACATTCAGTGTGTTCAATTGATTCACAGCTCAGACAGAGTCGTGACCTCTCCCTCCCCCATCATGCAGAGACTGAGCCACACCCACACTTCCGGGTTTTATAACCCCTCCCTCTCCCACTCCCACCGGAGAAGGTGTGGCCTTCATGGCGTGATTGACAGGAGAGAGATTCTCAACATTTTTAAAACACTAATAAAACTTTTATTTTTCATTGAAGGGAAGAATTCTCTGCACCTGCTGAGCGGAGGGGGACTGAGTAAGATGGCCAAAAATCACAGCCGTAAGTGGTAGCATTTTATCTAAAATCAATATACAGTGCAAACAGGAAGTAAGTGCATTTGCAGTAGTGCCTTTTAACTTCAAGCCAAAGCACCCAAACCACCATTTGCAGTAGTGCCTTTTAACTTCAAGCCAAACCACCCAAACCACCATTTGCAGTAGTGCCTTTTAACTTCAAGCCAAAGCACCCAAACCACCATTTGCAGTAGTACCTTTTAACTTCAAACCAACCATATTTTCATTTTCAAACCACATTAAGGGGACTCACAGTTGAGTAGACATGTGTTCAGTGTAATTCAGAGCTCAGAGAGACATGACCTTCTGGCTTCCTCCATCTTGCAGAGACTGAGTGAGGCACACCACTTCCTGGTTTTATTGCCCCTCCCCCTCCCTCCAGCAGAGGCAGCAGAGAGAATAGCAATTAAAAAAAAAAAACATTAATATCTCTCTGATTTTTCATCGATGGCAAAAATCCTCTGGTCCATGAAGGCGGACATGAGCTCTGAGCGATGTGGCCAAAAATGACAGCCGTAGGTGGCGGCGTTCTCTCGGAAATCGCACCACAGTGGGCCAAAAGCGGTCAAGATCAGACTTTTAGTAATATAGATAGATATGGGCATGCAGACAAAGGAGGAATATGGATTATGTGCAGGCAGATAAGAGTTGGTCTTGGCATCCTGTTTGACAGACATTGTGGGCGAAAAACCTGTTTCTGCATTGTACCTTTCTATGTTCTATAGGAATAAAATAGGTCATCTGACATCTATAAGCAGTGATAAAATTTTAAATTAGTGCATTCAAATCCAAAAGGAGATACAGAACAGTGACTAAGAACAGTGTGTGGCGGCACAGTGGTGCAGTGGTAGGGTTGCGGCCTTACAGCACCGGAGTCCAGTGTTCAATCCTGACAACAGGTGTTGTCTGAATGGAGTTTGTACGTTCTCCCTGTGACTGGGTGGGTTTTCACTGGGTGCTTGTTCTGTGGTCCTCCCAAATTCCAAAGATGTTTGGGAATGTAGGTTAATCGGCTGCAAAAGTTGTCCCTAATGTGTAGAATAGTACTAGTGTATGGGCGATTGTTGGACGGTGCGGACTTTGTGGGCCGAAGGGCCTGTTTCCATGCTGTATCTCTAAGCTAAATTAAACTAAACCTGCATATTAGTCCAAAATATTTTTATTTTTGCTTTTACTGTAATTACCACTTTTTAACTTTGCAGTAAGCTCGTCCTATTTGGTCAGACAAGACTGTGATGTCTATGATGTTGTTACATATGACCTGCCAATTAAACAATAGATTCACCATATATACAGTGCATACAAACATACTTGCTTATAATAAGGCAAGATTAATACCTAGATCTATTTTTATGATAAATTAGATTTTATTTTGCTCTTAAGTTTTTTTTCATGAACAACATATTTTCAATTAACTTAAGACAACCTGCCATCTGCTGCAACAAATCGTCTGATTGAAGGACACTGATAGAAAGCTGTGCAATGTGCCAATGGTAATACAGAGAGCAGTCTTCTGTGAAAGAAGTGTGACAATTTTTTGCAACTTCATATTAATGATTCACTTTGCTGCACATTTGGCTCAGATTCATCATTGTCTAATAACATAGACTGTTTTTCTCTGGCAAATAACTCCTTGTATATAAAAGATTTGAATTTAAAATGCCAATATCCGGATTATGAGGAATTTTAAGGGACTCGGAAATGCCTCTTTTGAGAGGTTGTCAGATATGCCCGTGACTCTTGTAAGAAATGTGCTTAGAATTTGCAACAAACTGCAAAAGCTAGCCAGTACTATTAAGAAAGATGCAAGCAAACAAAACCAATTATTTTTGAGAACAATAAAAACAATTTAATGAAATTAGACTAAAGTCTTATGTATTTATACTTGATGACATTATGGTCAGGTTCCGATTTAAATAAATCCCAGCAGGCCAGGCAGCATCTCTGGAGAGAATAAACAGGCCACATTTAGCTTTCAGTATTTCACAGATGCTGCCTGATCTGCTGTGATCTTCCAGCACTTTCTCAGGATTCCAGCACCTGCAGTTCTTTGTGGCTCTCTAAAATAAATCTCATCTCATCTAAACGTGTTAGTGTCTGCATTCCTATCAACACCAATTTTATTGATGCTTCTTCTTCAGTGCATTGAATTTAAATTTATTTCATGACATCTGTCAATGTGCTTGTTGGGACTTATTGTCAGTGGCAAAATACTCTTTGGACTTGAACCAAGGCTTCTTGCTGAAGGATATTGAAAGGTGAACTATGCTTATTGAGTTGGTGAGTTGAGTTCAATTAATTGAATAAATGTAATGTTAATGGCATGTATTAGATATTCACGGATTATTTTAGTCAAAGTCAGAAGACTGTGCAGTCAACTCACAGAAACACAAGCAAAAGTGAATTTGTAACAAATTAGGGTGTCACAGTGGTGCAGCTGCTAGAGCCACTGTCTCACAGCACCAGAGACCTGGCTTCGATCTTGACCCTGGGTGCTGTGTGCGTGGAGTTTGCATGTTGTCCCTGTGACCACGCGGGTTTCCTCCGGATGCTCCTGTTTCCTCCCAGATCCCAAAGACGCGCGGATTAGTAGGTTAATTGGCTGCTGTAAATTGCTCCTAGTGTGTAGGTGGCGGATGAGAAAGTGGGGTGAGGAACTAGTGTGAATGGGTGATCGATGGTTGGTGTGCACATCTTTGGGGTGTGAGAGGAAACCCGAGCAATCCGAGAAAGAACCTACAATCTCCACACAGACAGTACCGATGTCAGCATCGAACGGTGCTTTGATGCAGCAGCTCCACTAGATGGGCAAAGACAACTGAAGAATCTGCATTCACAGATACACCAGCTGTCAAATTTGTAATTTAAAACTAATTCTTAAATATATAAGTGTAAATTGTCCATAGTGTGTGCAGGGTAGTGTTAATGTGCGGGGATCGCTGGTCAGTGTGGACTCGGTGGGCCAAAGGGCTTGTTTCCACGCTGTATCTCTAAACTAAATTAAACTAAAAATATCACCCAGGCCTCTGGCGCTTTGAGACAGCGGCACTGCTAGCTGTGTCACTGTGCTGCCCTGAAGAGGATTTCTCAACTGAGAATGATGAGGCATTAAAGCAGATGCTGTGAGGCCTGACGTGTGCAACCTGCTTGAGCTTCAGCTGAGAAGAAGAATGACAGGCTTGCCTCAGGGAACTAACCAGGAGAATGTTGGCCTGCCCCAAGGAGAGTGCCTGTCTACTCTAGGGAGAGGGTGGGCCTGATCCAGGAATACAGGCCTCGCCTCAGAGGTCCAGCAGGCAGAGCGATGACCTGCTTCACAGGCCCACGAGGTTAGAGTGGAGCCTGCTTCTTCAGGGTCCCCATGGGAGAGAAGTTTGAAACCTGCAATGTTTCTTAATGGGGACAGACAATGATGACAAACTAGATAATCCACTGCCAGGTGGTATTAATATTAAGTAATATTAAGATAGACACAAAATGCTGGAGTAACTCAGTGGGACAGGCAGCATCTCTGGAGAGAAGGAATGGGTGACGTTTCGGATCGAGACCCTTTTTCTTGACCCGAAAGTCACCCATTCCTTCTCTTCAGAGATGCTGCCTGACCCGTTGAGTTACTCCAGCATTTTGTGTCCATCTTTCACTTAAACCAGCATCTGCAGTTCCCACATGTATTAATATTAGTTTATTATCGGTCTATTATTGGCTTCTTATTGCCACATTGACTGAGATACAATGATAAACTTTGTTTTGTATGCTTTTTATTTGTTTAGTTTAGAAATTCAGCAGGAAACAGGCCCTTTGGCCCAACGTGTCCGCGCCGACCAGCGATCCCCATACACTGGCACTATCCTATGCAGACTAGGGGCAGTTTTTACTATTTTTACCAAAGCCAAATTAACCTACAAACTATACATCTTTGGAGTGTGGAAGGTTTCACCCTGAGGAAACCTATGCAGTCACGGGGAGAACGTATAAACTCCATGCAGACAGCACCCGTAGTCAGAATCAAACTCGGATCTCTGGCGCTGTAAGGCAACAACTCTACTGCTGTGCCGCCGTGCTATCCAGTTAAATCATACCATCCATGAATACAATCAAGCCAAACACAAATACAACAGGTAGTGCAAGAAGCAAAGTAACCAGAGTGCAAAATATCCAGTGCCTCACCCGCTGAGTTCTCCAGCAATGCCGTCTACCTTTGATTTTACCAGCATCTGCAGTTCTTTCTTAAACAGAGTCACAGCTACCGAGAAACAGTAGATATAAAAAATTGCAAAGGTTTGGGAGATTGGAACTACACCTTTAGATTTTTGATGGTCCACTCAGTAATTTAATAAGCTGTTCCTGAAACTGATGGGCCGTGCATTCAGGCTTTTGTATCTTCTGCCTGATGGGAGAGGGGAGAAGTGCGAATGCCTGGTCTGTAGATGATCCTTCATTATGTTGGCTATTGTGTAATGGACTGGGCTTCATCTACAACTCTACATTTTCTTGCTGTTTTGGGCAGATCTGTTGACAAACCTGTTGTGATGCATCCCGATATGATGCTTTCTGTGGTGCATCTGTAGAAAGTGGTAAGAGGCATTGGAGACATGCCAAATATTCTTCATCTTCTGGTGAAGCAGAGGCTTAGGTCTATGTTCATGGCCATAGCATAAATATGGTTGGACAGGACAAATTGTTGACGATATTTACGCCAAGGAACTTGAAGCTCTTGACTATCTCAACTTCAGCTCCATTGATGCTGAGTGAGGTGTATACTTCACCCCACTTCCAGGTCAATGACTAGGTTAACAGTTGAATATAATGCCAATTTGTTGATATTGTTGATGAAAGACCTCTGTGTTATCTGGGTGGTTCTATGATCCTTCCTGCATCTTCAGTCTCCGTGTACCATATGGGTGCTAGTTGAACAGTACTGGGGAATGAGCTTCATGATGCACTGCCACTCTTTTGCCTGGTAATTTAGTGCAGGTTTGTACAGAAATATGATTGTACAGCGTTACTGGTTGTTTGTAATCAAGTGAGGTTAAAAAACACTGACTATTTTCAAGCTGCTTTTGATACAGAACTACAATATCAAATATACCTGGTTATCATTGATTATTTTTGTAAGATGTTTTTATGAACTCATCAACTTGGTGAGAAAGCTCTTGCATTCGAATCACGTATTGTTGGACTGAATTTCAGCAGTTGAAACTTCTCAGCACTATTTCTATTCTTTTCACTGTCAACTGACTTTTAATTAAAGTGGCTAACAACCACTAAAATGGTTTGAATCTTTCATTCAAATACGAGTATATATAGAAAAAGACATCGGTCAGAAGCAATGTAGGCCTATTAAAACACCAGGATCACCAAACTTAACATAAGCAATATAATAATGATGGAGAAAGCAATGGCACCACATGATAAATCTCCATCTTTGTGTTTTAAAGGAAGTAGGTGAGTATTTACAGATGAATTAATTGTAATTTTCAAAATTTCTGTTCATTTGACATCCTTCAAATAATAAATATTGTGCACTGAGAAAGGTACGGGAATAAAAAGATAGTGTAAATATGTTTGTATAACATTCATTATTGACAGGATTGTGGTTGTACACTGAAAGCACCAACATGGAGATATAAAATGTTGGTCACACTTTATAAGCAGTTGGTCATTGACCTCATGAACCATGGTGGATTACACATCTCAGTCTGTACCATGGTACTGAAGTGGAGATGGTCTTCAAGAATCAACAACAATTTATCCTGGTCCAACCACATTGTCACTAGATTTCAGATCACATACCAATGCCTCTACTTCCTCAGAAGGTTAAGGAAATTTGTCATGTCTCCAATGACACTTCCCAATTTCTACACTTACTCCATATAAATCATATCTGGATGCATCACAGCTCAGCATGGCAACAGCTCTGTCCAATACCATAAGAAATTGGAAAGTAGAAACAAGGAACTGCAGATGCTGGTGTATACCAAGTGCTTGAATAACTCAACGGATCAGGCAGCATCTCTGGAGATAAAGGGATGTGTGGCGTTTCAGGCCGGGGCCTTTCTTCAGACAAAATTGGAAAGTGTCGTGAAAGCAGCCCAGTCTATCCCACAAATCACCCACCTCACCACTCCTGTGCACATCGACTGTATCTATACATCATGCTGCTTTGGAAAGGTAGCCCACATAATCAAGGGCCACTCACATCTCGGTCATTCACTCTTCTGTCCTCACCGCTGGGCAGAAAGCACAAAGCTTTGACAGCACGTACCACAGGATTCAAGAACACCTTCTTCCCCGCTGTTATCAGACTCCTGAACAGAACTCTCATATGCTAAGGTAGAATTACTTAACCCTTGCTTTCCCTCTCTCTCCATCCCCACCCCCTTGCCAGTTCTCCGACCAGTCTTAAGGGCCTGTCCCACTTACGTGTCCTTGGCACGCAAATTACGCGAGCCGTGATGGTCCCGCGAAGGGCGCGCGCGATTTCATGCGTACGCACAGCCGTCTGGAGCGCGTGACGTCATTTGAAGATGGACATAAAGCTGGAGTAACTCAGCGGGACTGGCAGCATCTCTGGAGAGGAGGAATGGGTGATGTTTTGTGTAGAGACTCTTCTTCAGTCTGAAAAGAAGGGTCATGACCCGAAACGTCACCCATTGCTTCTCCCCAGAGAAGCTGCCATCCCGCTAAGTTACTCCTGCATTTTGTGTCTATCTTCAATTTTCTTGGCCCCGCTCTTTTTTTTTTTCTTCTTTTTTTTTCCGTAAATGTTTTTTATTAGATTTTCAAACAAATGTACAATTTACAAGGGAAGGTAGAAAGCTCAAACAATTTAAAAAACACTTAAACAAAATTATCAAATTAAAATATTAACATTTTAATCTATAATATATTCAACCTCCTGTGGTGACCAGCGTTCACAGAAGGCCTCCACAGTCCCCATGGACACCGCATGTTCCCTTTCTACGGACACGCGGGCATGGACGTAACCCCGAAAAAGGGGTAGGCAGCCGACCGCTGTGCGGCCATCGACTGCCCGCTGCCTGGACCCGCGAATGGCCATCTTGGCCAGGCCCAGGAGCAGACCGACAGGGAGATCCCCTCCTCCCTCCCGACCCTCCCCCCTCTGTACCGGGTGCCCATAAATTAATAGCGTTGGACTAAAATTTAGCCAAAACTTGAGGAGCAGCCCTTTCAGATACTGGAACAGTGGCTGCAACCTCTCACACTCTATGTACACGTGGAACACGGTCTCTTCCTCACCGCAGAAATGACAAGCAGGGGAAGAGTCCGTGAACCGGCCCAAATACCTATAACAGGCCACGGCTTTGTGCAACACTCTCCACCCCAGGTCCCCGTTGTAAAGGGGGAGGACTCCCTTGTAGAGAGACCTCCACTGGGGACCGCTCCCCTCGTCAGGTGGTAACATGGACCGCCAGGGTGTGTCTGGACGGAAGACGAGGGCGAGGAAGTGGAGAGTGTGCAAGAGCAGCCTGTACAGTACGCGCCTCTCCGCGTCACAGAACGGCACGCTGGGCATCTCGGAAAGGCGGCTCATGTTGCATGGGGCTGGCTCTCGGGGAGGGACCCAGGCCGTGGGCCCTATGAACAATTCCGACTGTGCGGGGGTAAGCTCGTCCGGCATCGCTCCATGCACACGCTTCTCCTCGACACCCACCGTCACAGCCACAACACCCCCCTCCCCCTGAGGAGCAGGGCCCTGGCTGAAGGCGACCAAATTCCTGGCCTTCAGGAGGTCACGGTAAAAGCCAGGCAACTCCCGCCTATCCCGCCTAGCGCGTCGTCTCATGCCCGCTACCGGGAACCGTGAGCCCTCCTGAAGGCAGCGCCCCGGCGGAAAAAGTACGTCGCCAGCACGTGCCATTTAGGAGGGTAGTCCGAGTAGACGTACCTCCGCAGGGTCCTGAGTCGGAGAGCTGCCACCTGGGTACGAATACAGATAAGCGCCTGACCGCCCTCCTCCAACGGGAGACTCAGAACCCCAGCAGAGACCCAGTGGTTCCTCTCACCCCAGAAGAAGTTGACCAATCTCCTCTGTAACATGGTTATAAAATAAGAGGACGGGACCATATTGGCCATCCGATACCACAGCAGAGAGGCCACCAGCTGGTTTATAACTACAGCCCTGCCCCGGTAAGAGAGCACACCAAGTAGGCCGGACCAACGTCCCAGCCGGGCGACCACTTTTGCCTCCAGCTCCTGCCAGTTCGCCGGCTCCCGGGACTCAGGTAGACCCCCAGATAGAGGAGGTGCGTGGTACTCCACGCAAAACCTGCAATCTCCTCCGGCAGGGAGTCCACCTGCCACCCACCCACCCACCAAGAGACCAGAACACTTACCCCAGTTGATCCTGGCAGAGGAAGCAGCCGAGGAAACCTGCTGGCACTCATGCATCCTCCGCAGGTCAACAGGGTCGGTGAACATCAGAAGGACATCATCGGCGTAGGCTGAGAGGACCACCTCCATCCCCGGCCCCGGTAAAGCCAGGCCTGTCAACCGCCTCTGGAGAAGGCACAGGAAAGGCTCGACACAGATGGAATACAGCTGGCCGGACATGGGACATCCCTGACGAACCCCCCTCCCAAAGGGAATGGGGGCCAACAAAGAGCCGTTGACCTTAACAAGGCATTCTGCAGCAGTGTATAAAAGTCGGACCCCGGCCACAAAGTGTGGTCCAAATCCGAACGCCTGCAGAGTCCCCAGAAGGTAGTCGTGCTCCACTCTTCTGAAGGATGGCATAAATGGACTGCATGGGCGCACACAGATCCGACCAGCGGTCGACAGCCAAATCCATCTTGTTCCTACTCCCTCTAGTGTCCTTTAAGAACTTCCGAAGTTCCCAGACTTCGACAAGTCGAGACACGGGGCCGCGGGTGGAGCAGTCCGTCAACTCACTGTCGATGGACTCCGCGTACCCCTCCTCCTCGCACTCAATGTCCGAGCCCGAGTCTGGAAGGTTACTACTCTCAGCCGCCTCGCTCACCCCTCCCTGTGAGGTGGGCATTCCAGCCACATCACACAGTCCCTCCTCTGTCACCATCCCACCCCCAGGATCAGTGACAGGGGCAGGTACCAGTGCCTCTGACTGCGGCAAGCTATCTGACAATTGGCCAGTCTCCTGCACGCTCCCACCGCCCTCTGTAACCGGATTTGGAACAGTGAAGTCGGACCAAGTCTCCGGGCCTTGCTGTAAGCGGGCCTGTCTGGAGTCTGACCGAAGGACACGATCCAAAATGATCTTACCCTCCTCCTCACCCAGGGTACCCGCCCCTGCACCGTCACCCAGAGAGTCCCCGTCCCCCTCCACCAGGTGAATCACCTCACTGTGGCCCTCAGGGGCCGATGTTACTGGAGTCTCCCCTGATCCCTCAACCAGTGGGGCATCACACCCCTCAACTGGGCTTGTAGCCTCAACAGGGAGCTCATCTTGGGGATCCACCCCCTCACCCAAGTCCTCCCCTTCAGGCTTCCCCTGGTCATCCACTAAGCTAACAGAAGCGTTCTCTGGGGGAACAGCCCCCAAGAGTAATATATCGCCACTCTCAGGTGGTTCTTGACCTACAGAGGCATCCTCCCCCTCAGAGAAAGCGTGCCCTGGGTACTCCACCTCAACAGGAGGGGAAGGCTCCCCTTCAGATTGCCCCTGAACTTCAGGGCCCTTCTCTGTATCGGAGGAACCATGCCTCCTCCTCTTCCAACCACTGGCATGCGGTGGTACGGTGAGCTCCATTGCAGAAGCCTCTACCTCCGCACTACCATCTATCTCAGAGGCGAGCACATAATTATCTGCTGCCAGGAGTCCCGCTTGGAGGTGATCATCTTCTAGGGGACCCGTCTGGAGATGTTTCTTCTTTTTCTTGACTTTCCTCCCCCTCTGATGCTCCCAAACCTTCCCATCCACCGCACACACTTCACCGGCACCCACTGCCACAGGTACGGGACATGGGGGTGGTGGGGGGATAGGGGTTGGGGGTAGGGGAGTAAAGCCTTCACGGGCCATCGTGGTAAAACCAGCAGCCCCAGATGGGCCAGTAGTGCTTTCGCGGGCCATCGTGGTGGAACTGGCAGCCCGGGTGCTGGGACAATTCCTGCGAAAATGCCCCACCTATTTGCAAGCGTGACAACGCACTTGGCCCGCGTTCCAGAACACGCGATAGGAGAAATCATCCACTTCCACCTCAAAACTCCCCTCTCCGTGTCCGTCCCCTGTGCCATCTGTATATACACGCGACGCTTGAACGTATATATATGTTGCATCTCAGGATCGTCAAACCTGTACAACAGTTTGGTGAGCCCTGACCGCACCTCCCCCAGCTTCCTTACATGTGGGATAAGGAGCGCATCCGGAAAAGAAGTGGGAACGTTGGACAGAATGACCGGCAAAATGGGACCCCCCATGGGTCCACCGCTGCGAAATTCCCGCCTGCTGTTACCCCCCTTTCCCGAGCCAGAGCCACCGCCTGTTCAGTCTTTAGTAGAACCACAACCTTCCCACTGACCACCGCGCCCGAGACTATGGCTTTCTTGCCAACAGTCTCACCCAGCGCATCTAGAAAGGCCTTGAAGGGCAGGTTGCTCTGCATGTACATTTTTACACCATGTGTGCGCCTCATCAACTCGTGGCCCTCAGTCTCGGAGACTGCCGACCGTGCGACAGCTGCATAACTCTGAGGGGCCGCCATCTTTAGGGCGTGGCACAACACACAAAGTATCAGTACTTTATAAATCAAAGCAGTCTTTATGCTGTTGCTGCACCTCCACTCTTTTGCAGCAGTTAAATAGTCCTGTGAAGGCTTTCTTGGCAAGCAACAGAAGCAGTCTCCTCCTGATAAGATAGGAATGTCTGTGTCAATCCTCCCCGTCGTTAAAAATGGAGCTTCCGGAGGCTTCTTCCCCAGGTCTCCGTCGCCTCCCCGGCTTCAACGAAATCCAAGGCACTGTTGCCGTTCTTACCCAGCACACCTGGACCGGGTGCTTTCCGATGTTACTGACCACAAACACCGCTCCAGACTCAGCTCCGACTTGTACAAGTGTAACTTGGCCTTCCGCCAACCACAAGGCACTCCTACGACTTTCCAGATACACGGACAAATCCTCACTAATTAGAGGAATCTTTGAACACAGAAAGTCTCTGCAGATCGACAAAGCTCTGAACTGCAAAGTCTGACTGCTTTTGTTTCTCCCCGCTAAACAAATCCTTCCGAAAAGTTCATCAAATCCTCCCCGCCAGCAGAACAGCTCCTCTCCTGGCCCCGCTCTGGGAGTAGAAGTGGGGCCGGATCCGGAACGCAACGGCCGTGAGCCCCAGGCTGAGTTCGCCGATCGTTTGCCTGCTTCTGCTGCTGTTGAAGGTGAGACGTTGCGTCATGCCAGGGTCTTCGGCCTGTCCCACTTTGGCCGTCAGTTCCGCGACAGGCCGTTGGCGCGCGAAGATTTTGTTCACTACAAAAATTTCGGAGCCCCGCGCAATGTCACGCACAACTACATACCCCTCAGTGCTTCTAAGTGGGACCGGCCCCGTGCGGTCATATGATGCCCGTGAGCCTTAATGTGACCACGAGGTCGCGTAATTTGCGTGCCAAGGACACGTAAGTGGGACAGGCCCTTTACTGTCTCTGACTACATTTTATCTCTGTTTGTTTTGTTGTTACCTTCTCCCAACTAACAATGACCTTTGACCTGTTTTCACACCTTACACACTTCCTTATCTACGTACCACCCACTCCCCTGACAGCAGTCTGAAGAAGGGACTCATCCCGAAACGTCAACCATTCCTTCTCTTCAGAGATGCTGCCTGTCCCTCTGAGTTACTCCGGCATTTTGTGACAATTTTCAATCTAGCTCGCAGTTGCCCTTGCAAATTTTGATCTGCTCATTCTCTGTAGCTCCAACACTAGATTCTGCACCTTGTTGATTTTCTCTTTTTGCACTACCTGATGTAGAGTATGATTTGCCTGGATAACACATAAAACTATATTTTACTGAATCTCTATACACATAACAATATTAAAACAATACCAATATCAACAAACATTCAGCTAAACTTTTAACATTATTACAAAATTGATTGAAAAAAGGGTGTTCCTGTGGATATTATCTATTGACAGAAAATAACACGCAAGGTCTGCCACTTTATGTCAAGGTTTGTGAAATTGAAGGTGATTTATTGACCATCTAGAAATTGGCTCAATGGCAAAGAAAGGCAGAAAGTGTCCCCATTGGATCAAAAATATGAAGTTTTCAATTTTTTATTTTATTGCAATAATCTTGCCTAATTACTTTGAAACATTCACATTGTGAAGTTTGTCATTTGGTATTTATTATGAAATTTTTCAGCCAGTAGGGCGGCATAGTGGGGACGGCACAATGGCTCAGCAGTAGAGTTGCTACCTTACAGCACCAGAGACATGGGTTCGATTCTGGCTATGCTGTCAGTATGGGGTTTGCACGTTCTCCCTGTGACCGCGTGGGTTTTCTCCGGGTGCTCTGGTTACTTCCCACATTCCAAAGACGTGCAAGTTTGTAGGTTAATTGGCTTCTGTAAAATTCTTCCTCGTGTGTAGGATAGAACAAGTGTATGGGCGATCGCTGGACGGCGAGGACTCGGTGGGCCGAAGGTCCTGTTCCCTCACTGTATCTTTAAACTAATCAATGTTCATAGTTTATAAATGCTTGCTTGTAGCTGTATTTAACATCATCAGACATGTTATACCATTTTCCTCATGAAATCCTTCAGGATGAATCACTCTCTCTCTTTATTAGTTAAGTAATAATTATTGCAAATAAAAAAGACAACAATTGTAGGCAGGTGGTCTTAAATACATGTATTATACCAGGAGAAGAGGAAGAAAGATGAATACATTAGAAGTTGCTTCACCTGAACAATTGGGTTAAATATAACACGAGTGAAAGGCAAAATGAATAGTTACGCACACTTCAAGAGCCGGTGGGATTAATTTGTAGTACACAACAGTTTATTGGGTATTCAATCATCTCTGGTGGTATAATTCTCTCCTCTTTCTCAGAAATGTTGCAGGTTCAAGGCCCATTAAGTCCATAATTTAAATTGGCTTTTGTGCAATATGAAGTTATAGTTAGGCATCTTCCCTTAGGGATAGCATATTAAACAAGAGCCCACTTTGCCTGCTCAGATGGATAAGAAATATGCTATGAAAGGTGTATGAAATAAGATAAGGTAATTTTGGTATAATATTATTCATTTAATCATTGCCACTAATAACAAATTAGATGCTAATTCATTCCTTTTCGGTTTGGAATTTGTTGGTGCACACACAAGCTCTTTCACTGTAAACATAGTGGTTCGTGAAAGGCTCAGGATACAGAGACAGAAGAGCTTTTATTCCCTCTGTCCTGTTCCAGCATTTGATATGATCATGGCAGACCTCAACCTCAATTCTATGTATCTTCCTTTGATACACTTGCTCAACAAAGATCCATCTGTCTTAGTCTTCAACACTAAATGAAAAATAAAACAAACTGCTGGAGATTCAATCTGAAGAAAGGTCCTGCCCTGAAACATCATCTGACCATTCCTTCCACAGATGCTGTCTGACCTGTTGAGTTCCTCCAGCACTTGTTTTTGGCTCAAACCTCCAAGCATCTGCTAGTTTATGTTTCTCTACTTTAAAGTTGAAGAAATTTGGCTTGTTGAGCAGCATTTGAGGGGGCAGTTTCAGGTCGAGATCCTCGATCAGGACAGAGAGTGGACCTGGTAGTTAGATCAGAGGAAATTTATCAGGACGTTGCCCAGATTGGATGACCTTAGTTAAGGGGAGAGATTGGATAGTCAGGGACACAAAGTGCTGGAGTAACTCAGTGGGTCAGGTAGCATTCCTGGAGAACATGGATAGGTGTAAGAAAGAATTGCAGATGCTGGTTTAAATCGAAGATAGACGCAAAATGCTGGAGTAATTCAGCGGGACCCGTAGCATCTCTAGAGAGAAGGAATGGGTGACGTTTTGGGTCTGAAGAAAGGTCTCAACCCGAAACGTCACCCATTCCTTCCCTCCAGAAATGCTGCCTGTCCCGCTGAGTTACTCCAGCGTTTTGCGTCTACCTTCGAACACGGATAGGTGATGTTTTGGCTCGATAGTCTGGGCTTGTTTATCCTGTAACAAAGGAAGCAGAGGAATGACTTGATTGACGTGTATATAATTATAAGAGTAGTAGACATGAGTATTAAAAACAAGATGATATTAGTGTAAGGTGAGAGGATGGAGTTTTAAAGGGGATTTAAGGGGAAAGTTTTTTACACAGAACTGGTTGATATCTACTTGTGTATGTCCTGATTGTGCTTGTGTATAGTAAGATTGGATAACATGCAAACAAAAGCTTTTTACTGTATCTCATTACATGTGACAATAATAAATCAACATCAATACCAATCTGGAACCTGCTGCCAGAGGTGAGGGTGGAGTCACTATGTCTAAGAGACATTTATGCAGACACCTCAACAGGCAAGGTGTATTAAGGTGCAGACCTAATGCGGGCAAATGGATTAGTATAGATGGTAAAAAGATCAGCTAAGTTGTGATGGGCTAAACAGCGTTTTCTCTGCTGTCTCTTCATCACAAAGAATACACAAATCCTTACCCTAAATGAAAGTCAGAACCAAAGTCCAAGGGGTATGTAGGGAATTTTTATTTTCCGATTTTCTTATCTGAATGGTGTGTTACTGATGCCTTTTACTTCCAAATACGTCGTCACAATGCATATGCTGACATAATGGGATACAAAAGGACAGTATTTTTTACGACATTTTAGTCACTATCATGAATATGAAGGGATATTTGTGGGTGATTGGTCATTATGCCACACTTATTGCCCATCTGAAGAAGCACTTGGCTTGTAAATATCCTATTAGTGGCATTAGCACCACTCCGTCGTTCCTGATGAAGCTAATCTCCAGCGGTGATGGGTCCACTGACCATGAATAATTTAAAGCAGTTATGAAGGGGTGGATTCCATCAGTGCTGGAGAGTCTGCCATTTCCTGACATTTGAAATGTTTTACTTCACCAGTTTCCCTGTAGGTCCAATTGCAGCCAGGTTTTATTACTGCTGTGAAAGCAATTGAAGCAGCTCTCCATAAACCCTTCAGAAGTAAAGAGTGTGCAGCTGTGATGCACTTTTCTCGACAGAAGTCTGCATCCTCCGTACCACTGCCTGCCTCCAATTTTGTTCCTTAAAACAGTTGAATGCCACCTCCTTATTGCTTTATTCAAATATCACTGCACTATTCCCTGATGGTTCTTTCAGCTTTGATCGGGAGAAATGACACGTTGCTCTCAAAAACTACAGCAGCATAAGATCCACTTACCGCTCTGTAAATTTGACCAGTGGGAAATAAAGCTCTCTGGTTTAGCAGAGTTTAAAATTGCATTCTCCTCCAGGCACTAACCTCTGAAAGTGACGACACGGGTAGACTAGTTGGTGAAGGCGGCTTTTGGCATGCTCCCCATCATCAGCTGGGAAAATAAGTAAAGAAGTTGGGACGTAAGGCTACAGTTATACAATCGCCAAGAGGAACAATATCAAACAGTATTAAAATGCGATTAGTGTAGTTTTTGATAATGCAACAAAAATAGAGCAAATTTCTTTGAAATAGATAAGTTTCCCCACTGCTTGGGGTAAAGGGAATGCAAAGTTTGAAACTGCATGATATTGACTTTTGTGTCGTCAAACATGACTAGATATAACTGTCGATGGTCATGTGCAGTTAAAACGAAACAAGGTTTTTCTGAGTGGTCCTTGGAAGTGGCTTGCATTGTCAACCTAGTGGGACCAAGAGCCGGGTTGTACACATCTAGCCTTGAAGCTTATTCCACATGAAAACCTGCATCGAAATATCAAACTATAGTCCACCGGGGATTTATTTATTTCACACACAACGTGCAAGGCGTGCATCTTATGATTTATGAATTTCGGATTTAAGCTTTTTCATACCTAATCACAGCATGTTATTTCCAAAGGTTCACCAGATGCTTGAAGATAAAAACACAATTTCCTGCCCAGATGTGATCTGAAAGAGACAGTTCTCATCAGGAATAATCGCTTCATGTAGTGCTGTGGACTTGGGGCAGAGTTTCCTTTGAGCAGTGAATCAGAGTTGAGAATCTATAACACATAACCTTGGACAGACATTCGGACACAAGAACAACAAATGCAGGAAACACTTAGTTAATATTTCAGATCTCTTTCCATCAATACTGCCTGACATGCCGAATGTTTCCAGCATTCCCTATTTAATATTCACAACAATTTTTTTACTTTAATCATGAGTCAGTTAACCTATGACGAGTGTCGGGGCTGGGCCTGCACTCGTTTAGAAGAATGAGGGAGGCCTCTGAAATATACAGAATAGTGAAAGGCTTGGATAGAGTAGATGTGGAGAGGATGTTTCCACTAGTGGGAGAGTCTAGGATGGAGGTCATCGCCTCAGAATTAAAGGACGTCCTTTTAGGAAGGAGATGAGAAGAAATGTCTGTGGAATTCTTTGCAACAGAAGGATGTAGAGGCCAAGTAAGTGGATATTAGTAAGGCAGAGATAGATAGATTTTTGATTAGTACGGGTGTCAGAGGTTATGGGGAGTAGGCAGGAGAATGGGGTTAGGAGGGAGTGATAGATCAGCCATGATTGAATGGCGTAGTAGACTTGATGGGCCGAATGGCCTAATTCTACTCCTGTCACTTATTACCTTATGAAATGCCCTCAAATTATAAAGAGCAGGCATTGGGGAAATTAATAAAATACTTTCCATCCCAACTCCCAAACCTCCCAATAATTGAATATTTTAAAGCATAGATAGATAGATTCTGAAGTAGTCGGGTGTCAGAGGTTATGGGGAGTAGGCAGGAGAATGGGGTTAGGAGGAAGAGAAAGATCAGCCATGATTGAATGACAGAGTCGACTTGATGGGCCGAATGGCCTAATTCTGCTCCTATTACATGACCTTATGAACTAACCTCCCATTTAGTTCAATTTAGTTTATCGTCACGTGTATCGAGGTACAGTGAAAAGCTTTGGTTGTGTGCTAACCAGACAGTGGAAAGACAATCCAACAGACATTTGGCCAGGCTGGCCCTGCAACACTGCCAGGACAATTGATCTTATGACCAGGTTAAGAACTCTGCACTAATCAGAACTTGGACTTGAAAATGGTGCCAAATCTGGCGACTCTTGCATACCATTTCAATGTACTTTTCCTATACACTTGTACTGATTCTAAGATATGCTTATTTATGATAATACGTTTACTGAACTGTATAGAAAAAATAAATTTACAGTGACAATAAAGTAGCATTGAATCATTGCAAAAATGTTGCAGTCGGCTATGAAAGTAAACTCCCCAAAAGTAGTTCTGGAAGGAACAAATCCTTTGAAGTATTTAAGCATCTGTTGAGCAACAATAGACAACAGACAATAGACAATAGGTGCAGGAGTAGGCCATTCGGCCCTTCAAGCCAGAACCACCATACAATGTGATCATCCCCAATCAGTACCCCATTCCTGCCTTCTCCCCATATCCCCTGACTCCGCTATCTTTAAGAGCCCTATCTAGCACTCTCTTGAAAGTATCCAGAGAACCGGCCTCCACCGCCCTCTGAGGCAGAGAATTGCACAGACTAACAACTCTCTTTGAGAAAAAGAGTTTCAGTTCTAAATGGCTTACCCCTTATTCTTAAACTATGGCCCCTGGTTCTGGACTCCCCCAACATCGGGAACATGTTTCCTGACTCTAGCGTGTCCAAACCCTTTTGCTACCAAAGTGGATAACCTCATATTTATCCACATTAAACTGTATCTGCCATGCATCTGCCCCCTCACCCAACCTGTCCGAGTCACCCTGCATTCTCATAGCATCCTCCTCACAGTTCACACTGTCACCCAGCTTTGTGCCATCTGCAAATTTGCTAATATTACTTTGAATCCCTTCATCTAAATCATTGATGTGCATTGTAAATAGCTGCTGTCCCAGCACCGAGCCTTGCAGTACCCCACTAGTCACTGTCTGCCATTCCAAAATGGACCTGTTAATCCCTACTCTTTGTTTCCTGTCTGCCAACCAATTTTCTATTTTCAACAACCTGCTGGTGAGACACCTATGGTTTATAAAGCATGTAGATGTGCTTGGCAATTATATTAGTGATATCTCGTGGGCATTGTTTGACATTTGACGATACTCAGTCGCCTTTACATAAGCAAATCACATGCATGGAGACCCAGAGCATAAATTCTGCTCCAAGTTAATTGACACCACCAACATTTAGTGACCACCTCTTTAGCTTCATGTTTATTGCATAGTGCATAAAATAATGATGGACTTTCTAGCCATTCGTTTTTTTCTTATGGCTTATCATAGGACTTGCCTTTTGCAAACTACATGCTGCATTTTTGTATTTTACAATTCAAAAAATTGTATGCATTTTAATTTCCTGGTGATGTGAAAGGATCTATTTCAATGCAATTTAGCTTTCTGTTTATTGGGGTCATGGGTCTTTTTTCATGATTTGTTACACTATAGACAAATGGCTAATATTATCAGTGTGAGCCTTTGTTTGCACCTTAATTAAATTACCACCACACTGCTTGAAAATGGCCTTGTACTAAAAAGTCTAGAAATATGGTTCTCAGTAAGTATTTTATAATTCCAAGCAAATCGTTTGGAAATATAGTTTAAATAAGCAAGACATAAAATGTAAAATGGATCACTATTCCTCAGCACAATAAAGCCATTCAGAACAATATAAAACGGCATTAAAACGTGATTGCTGTCGTTTTTTGATAATGTCACAAAAATAGAGCAAATTCCTTTTAAATAGATAAGTTTCCCACTGCTTGATGTAATGGTAATGACAATTGCAGTGACCATTAGCAGAGAATGTGGAAATGTAATTTACCTCCCTCCTCTTTTGTTAGTAGACGAACAATTTTAATTCAAGATTGATAATCTCCATCTGAAAGGCATCATGAGTGGGATCGTTTAGTTTAGTTCAGTTCAGTTCAGTTAAATTTAGAGATACAGTGTGTAAACAGGCCCTTCGGCCCACCGAATCCACACCGACCAGCAATCCTCGCACACTAATGCTCTCCTACACAGGATAGTGTAATCTTACACAGGGTTGTTTGGCACAGGAATCCCATGGTGGCATTTGAAGAGAAGAAAGTATTGAGCCAGCACTGCCATTTAATATGATCATGGCTGGTCATCCCCAATCAGTACCCTGTTCCTGCTTTCTCCCAATATCCCTTGATTCCATTAGCCCTAAGAGCTATATCTTACTCTCTCTTGAATACATCCAGTGAGTTGGCCTCCATTGCCTTCTGTGGCAGAGAATTCACAGATTCACAACTCTCTGGGCGTAAAGGTTTTTCCTCATCTCAGTCCAAAATGGCCTACCCTTTATTCTGAAACTGTGACACCTGGTATCTGGACTATACTTCTTCCCACCCTGCTTCCTGTAAGGACTCCATCCCCTACTCCCAATTCCTCCGCCTATGCCGCATCTGCTCCCAGGATGAGGCGTTCCACACCGGGGCATCTGAAATGTCCTCATTCTTCAGGGAACGGGGGTTCCCCTCCTCCACCATAGATGAGGCTCGCACCAGGGTCTCTTCCATACCCCGTAACACTGCTCTCTCTCCCCATCCCCACACTCGCAACAAGGGCAGAGTCCCCCTAGTCCTCACCTTTCACCCCACCAGCCGGCAAATACAACAAATAATCCTCCGCCATTTCCGCCACCTCCAACGTGACCCCACCACTCGCCACATCTTCCCATCTCCCCCCATGTCTGCCTTCCGCAAAGACCGCTCCCTCCGCAACTCCCTTGTCAATTCTTCCCTTCCCTCCCGTACCACCCCCTCCCCGGGCACTTTCCGTTGCAACCGCAAGAAATGCAACACCTGTCCCTTTACCTCCCCCCTCGACTCCATTCAAGGACCCAAGCAGTCGTTCCAGGTGCGACAGAGGTTCACCTGTATCTCCTCCAACCTCATCTACTGCATCCGCTGCTCTAGATGTCAGCTGATCTACATCGGTGAGACTAAGCGGAGGTGGGGCGATCGCTTCGCCGAACCCCTCCGCTCGGTCCGCAAGAACCTACCTGACCTCCTGGTGGCTCAGCACTTCAACTCCCCCTCCCATTCCCAATCCGACCTCTCTGTCCTGGGTCTCCACCATTGCCACAGTGAGCAACACCGGAAATTGGAGGAACAGCACCTCATATTTTGCCTGGGGAGTCTGCATCCTGCGGGCATGAACATTGAATTCTCCCAATTTTGTTAGCCCTTGCTGATTCCTCCCCTTCCTCAGCCCTCGGGCTGTCTCCTCCCATCCCCCAGCCCTCGGCCTCCTCCTCCTCCTTTTTCCTTCCTTCTCCCTGCCACCCCCTATCAGTCTGAAGAAGGGTTTCGGCCTGAAACGTTACCTATTTCCTTCGCTCCATAGATGCTGCTGCACCCGCTGAGTTTCTCCAGCATTTTTGTGTACCTTCGATTTTCCAGCATCTACAGTTCCTTCTTGAACACTTAAGGATTTTATATTTCTATAAGAAACCCATTCATCCTTCTAAATTCCAGTGAATAATCGATCAATTATTTTGAGCGATAGCTGCATTAGTATCAGGCTAGATGGAGATCAACCAACGTCCAACAGGATTTCCTGGTCAAAATGTACATGGTGGAGTTGAAATGGGCAGGAGATGGAGTCACAGTCTGGAGGAGGAGTGGGACTGCCTGGTGGTGGCAGATTATATTTGCGGAATCTGAAGAAACACTTTATAAAAATTAAGAAGAAACAAGGAAATGCAGACATTATTTTATCAAGGAAAGACTGAAGAAGGGTCTGCTGCTTCTCAGTCCCAGAGATCCAGGCATGATCCTGGCTTTAATAACTGTTTGTGCGGAGGTTACGTATTCTTCCCATGCATGTTGTATTTCCCAGGGGTTTTAGTTGTTCCCACCTGCCAAAGTCATGCTGGCCGTCAAATTAAATACTCACCATCAGTTGCCCCTTGTGGTGATGGGTGGGGATGGGAGATGAGAAGTGGGTTTAGTGAGGATGGATGCTCAATGAGCAAACAGTCCTGTTTTGCTTCTATAACTGAACATTGTGAAGGCAATACTGTAATCAGCACTTGTTTAACAATCAACCTAAATTTCTTCCCCAGGAAAATTTGAAGAGCAGCTGGTGAAACGATACAACTCCCTAAAGGAAACAGGCGTTTTGGCCTGACTCATCCATGCTGACTAATATGCCTGTCTATTCTAATCCTATTTTCTTGCTCTTGCCCAATAACTGTCCAAATGCTTTTTACATGCTGTTGTTGTACTGGCCTCTACCATCTCCTCTGGCAGCTCATTTAATAAACCCCCCAACTTCTGTGAAAAAGATGTCCCTCTGATCTCCAGAAACAAAATGAAGAGCCACTAGCAGTCTGTGAGTGTTTCTCTTCACAATACTCTTCTTTATCTTATACTGTCATTTCACTGACAATAACGTTTCCTTTTACTCCCACTAAATAAACTTTGGCAGGAAACCCCATGGGATTTTGTTAACAAGATACACTATAGGCAGCAAGTAACATTGCCACAACTGATTATTAAGAATGAAAAGGGAAGGCTATAGTAATGAAGCAAGATAACAGAATGACAGTTAATGATGTAAATCAGAAATCAGTAAGTGATGCTAAGCCTAAATATTTTCCCATTTCAATGTTACCTTTTGCTGCTACATTTGTTTTGTTCATGTGGAGCTCAAACAATGTAAACTACATCCGCTGCAAACCACCAAGGTAACATATTGGTTTTGTCATTATGTTTAATGGTGCGTACATTGTTCGAGAATAGGAGCAAGAGAATTGGACTGCAATATGTCCTACAATATGCCCCTGCAAGAAAAAAAAACTAATGGGTGTAAAACCTCTTGAAGATAAAGTGGCGATGGAAACAAGTGAAACATAGAAAATAAAATGTTCTGTTTTCTGCAGACTTGGCTGTGGGAAAATGTACCTGTAGAAACATAAATGGGCATCAATAATCCCTTTGCCTGTAATACAGTACTGTAAATGGCTTGATTGTAATCACGTATAGTATTTTTTCGCTGACGGTTGGCAGGCAACAAAAGAAGCTTTTCACTGTACCTCAGTACACATGACAATAAACTAAACTAAATTAAAGTCACAAAGCAGATTTCTGGTGCAGAGTTCCCAACTTAATCACCATAGGCATTGTATGGTGTTGCCTAGAACACTACCACAAACAAGTATAGGCTTCTCTCCATTACCGTATCATCCTAGCAGAGTAATAAACCATGTGTCTAGAGTGCCTTTGCTGTCTTTTGGAACCGTTACATGCTTTAAGTTATTTATTGTTTTTAATATCGGGGAAAAGTGATGGTTTCATATGCGCTCACTAAACATTGGGAATTATCTGTTAGGGAAGCAGAGCTCTTATCATGTGTCTGAGGGCAAATAAGTTGAGGTCCTTTATCTCTGACCTCTATGTGACCCACTGTCAGACGCATAACTGGAGTTCCCGGACTGCACACTGCATTCCAGAGATACTAGTCTGAAATATTGACTGTTTCTAACAGGAGATTTACTGCTATAATTGAATTACATTGGCTTCCTCGCATCTTCATTAATAGATTGCTCAGGAGCCAAAAGTCCCTTTGATACAGCAATACATGACTGTAATGCTAAAAAAGAACAATTGGAATATAATTAAACTTGGTAAAACCGTGTAATTACATACAAATCCCAAGTTCTTCTGGGTCACAAGGAACCAGGGAAGAATCTATCTTGAAGTAAGCTTCAGAACTTCAGAACACCAGGTGGCCCCTTATGCGCGGCGGTACAGTTGCTGCCTTACAGCACTTGCAGAGCCGCAGACCCGGGTTCAATGATGACTATGGGTGCGGTCTGTACGGAGTTTGTACGTTTTCCCCGTGACCTGCGTGGGTTTTCTCCAAGATCTTACGTTTTCTCCCACATTCCAAAGATGTACAGGTTTGTAGGTTAATTGGCTTGGTATAAGTGTAGATTGTCCCTAGTGTGTGTAGGATAGTGTTAATGTGCAGGGATTGCTGGTCACTGTGGACTCGGTGGGCTGAAGGGCCTGTTTACGCCCTGTATCTCTAAACTAAACTAAACTTAAATGGGAAGCTTCAAGTTCCATCTTTCCCTTCTCCTTAAAGTGCTTTTGGCAACCTGTACGACCAATTGGATTGAAAATGGGCTAGTTATTAGGACAATTGGTTTAGTTTAGTTTAGAGATACAGCGTGGAACCAGGTCCTTTGATCCACTGAGAGTTAATTGTTAGTCAAAAAATTGTAAGTTCATAATAGAGTCCACCCGAGAAACTACAATCTGGCCCGACATGTGCATCATATTCAGGGTGTACTATAACCTTGGAGCAAGTGCTTACGGGTAAGCTATTAAACTAAGATTTCTCTATGTCTTATCACAAAATTTCAAACAACAGGATCTGCCCTGGTTTTGTGGCTACATTTATCCTTCAACCGTTGGAGACAGCGGTGGAGGGTCAGAGCGGTGAGGGCTTGAATCGGGCACGGGGCTTGTTCTCGCAGAGACCCAGGACCGTTGGAGACAGCGGTGGAGGGTCAGAGCGGTGAGGGCTTGAATCGGGCACGGGGCTTGTTCTCGCAGAGACCCGGACCGTTGGAGACAGCGGTGGAGGGTCAGAGCGGTGAGGGCTTGAATCGGGCACGGGGCTTGTTCTCGCAGAGACCCAGGACCGTTGGAGACAGCGGTGGAGGGTCAGAGCGGTGAGGGCTTGAATCGGGCACGGGGCTTGTTCTCGCAGAGACCCAGGACCGTTGGAGACAGTGGTGGAGGGTCAGAGCGGTGAGGGCTTGAATCGGGCACGGGGCTTGTTCTCGCAGAGACCCAGGACCGTTGGAGACAGCGGTGGAGGGTCAGAGCGGTGAGGGCTTGAATCGGGCACGGGGCTTGTTCTCGCAGAGACCCAGGACCGTTGGAGACAGCGGTGGAGGGTCAGAGCGGTGAGGGCTTGAATCGGGCACGGGGCTTGTTCTCGCAGAGACCCAGGACCGTTGGAGACAGCGGTGGAGGGTCAGAGCGGTGAGGGCTTGAATCGGGCACGGGGCTTGTTCTCGCAGAGACCCAGGACCGTTGGAGACAGCGGTGGAGGGTCAGAGCGGTGAGGGCTTGAATCGGGCACGGGGCTTGTTCTCGCAGAGACCCAGGACCGTTGGAGACAGCGGTGGAGGGTCAGAGCGGTGAGGGCTTGAATCGGGCACGGGGCTTGTTCTCGCAGAGACCCAGGACCGTTGGAGACAGCGGTGGAGGGTCAGAGCGGTGAGGGCTTGAATCGGGCACGGGGCTTGTTCTCGCAGAGACCCAGGACCGTTGGAGACAGCGGTGGAGGGTCAGAGCGGTGAGGGCTTGAATCGGGCACGGGGCTTGTTCTCGCAGAGACCCAGGACCGTTGGAGACAGCGGTGGAGGGTCAGAGCGGTGAGGGCTTGAATCAGGCACGGGGCTTGTTCTCGCAGAGACCCAGGACCGTTGGAGACAGCGGTGGAGGGTCAGAGCGGTGAGGGCTTGAATCGGGCACGGGGCTTGTTCTCGCAGAGACCCAGGACCGTTGGAGACAGCGGTGGAGGGTCAGAGCGGTGAGGGCTTGAATCGGGCACGGGGCTTGTTCTCGCAGAGACCCAGGACCGTTGGAGACAGCGGTGGAGGGTCAGAGCGGTGAGGGCTTGAATCGGGCACGGGGCTTGTTCTCGCAGAGACCCAGGACCGTTGGAGACAGCGGTGGAGGGTCAGAGCGGTGAGGGCTTGAATCGGGCACGGGGCTTGTTCTCGCAGAGACCCAGGACCGTTGGAGACAGCGGTGGAGGGTCAGAGCGGTGAGGGCTTGAATCGGGCACGGGGCTTGTTCTCGCAGAGACCCAGGACCGTTGGAGACAGTGGTGGAGGGTCAGAGCGGTGAGGGCTTGAATCGGGCACGGGGCTTGTTCTCGCAGAGACCCAGGACCGTTGGAGACAGCGGTGGAGGGTCAGAGCGGTGAGGGCTTGAATCGGGCACGGGGCTTGTTCTCGCAGAGACCCAGGACCGTTGGAGACAGCGGTGGAGGGTCAGAGCGGTGAGGGCTTGAATCGGGCACGGGGCTTGTTCTCGCAGAGACCCAGGACCGTTGGAGACAGCGGTGGAGGGTCAGAGCTTACCAAATCCCGTAACGTTCCACACTCCATAGGGAGGGTTTCTGGGGAAGCCGCTGATTAGTGGGAGCAGACTAGAGGAAGCAGCTGATTGGGTGCAACCTCAGGTTAGCATTTCTGCTTTCTGGTTAAAGGTACAGTGATTTAGTAAGGGTACAGTGAGCTAAGGGAGGCTAGGGAAGCGGAAAATCAAAATGTGACAGGAGGATCCAGAATGTGTGAAGATAAAGCTCTAGATGTAAAAGGGGCAAAAACGGAAAGGAAGGGTAGTAAAAATCATCTGAAAGTGCTTTATCTAAATGCGCGGAGTATTCAAAATAAGATAAATGAATTAACGGTGCAATTAAGTATATATAGTTATGATATCGTGGCCATTACGGAGACATGGCTGCAAGGGGATCAGGACTGGGAGTTAAATATAGAGGGGTACTCGACAATTAGAAAAGATAGACAGGAAAGAAAGGGAGGAGGGGTGGCCCTTTTAATAAGGGAGGGAATAACGGCAATGGAGAGGAAGGATATTGCGTTGAAGGATCAGGATAGTGAAACAGCTTGGGTACAGATAGAGAATAACAAAGGGAAAAAAACACTAGTGGGTGTAATTTATAGACCTCCAAATAGCTGTGACGCTGTTAGTCAGAACATAAATCTGCAAATAGTTGACGCATGTAAAAAGGGAACTGCTGTAATCATGGGGGACTTCAATTTTCATATTAATTGGGCAGACCAAACTGGGCAGGGTAGACTAGAGGAAGAGTTTATAGAATGTATTAGAGACGGGTTCCTGGAACAGTATGTCACGGAACCGACAGGGGGGAGGCAATCTTAGATCTGGTCCTGTGTAATGAAGCAGGATTAATTAAAAATGTCATAGTTAGGGACTCGTTGGGAACAAGTGACCACAATATGGTCGAATTCCATATTCAGATAGAAGGGGAGCAGGTTGAAACTCAGGCTAGGGTGCTTAGTCTAAATAAGGGGGATTATGAAGGTATGAGGACTGAGCTGATCAAAGTTGACTGGGATAGCAGACTCAAGAATCAGACGGTACATGAGCAGTGGTGTACGTTTAAAGGTCTACTGTATAACCTTCAAGATAAATTTATTCCTATGAAGAAAAAAAGGGGTAAGGGTAAGAACAGTCAGCCATGGCTCAGTAAAGCTATAAAGGATAGTATTCGGCTGAAGGCAAGGGCATACAAGGTAGCCAGAGGTAGTGGGAGGGTAGAGGATTGGGAAGCATTTAAGGGTCAGCAAAAAGTAACTAAGAGATTAATTAAGACGGGGAAAATAGGCTATGAAAGGAATTTAGCGAACAACATAAAAACTAATAGTAAGAGTTTTTATAGCTATATAAGAAGAAAAAGGGTGGTTAAGGTGAACGTTGGTCCATTGGAGGGTGAGACTGGGGAGTTGTTGGTGGGGAACATGGAGATGGCAAAGGCATTAAACGAGTATTTTGTATCAGTCTTCACCATAGAAGACACAAAAAATATTCCAACGCTGGATAAACAGGAGGCGGTAGGAATGGAGGAGCTAAATACTATTAAGATCACCAAGGAGGTGGTATTGGGGAAATTAATGGGACTGAAGGAGGATAAGTCCCCTGGACCTGATGGATTACATCCAAGGGTCTTGAGGGAGATAGCAGTGGGGGTTGTGGATGCATTGGTGATAATTTTCCAAAACTCCCTGGAGGCAGGAACGGTCCCAGTGGATTGGAAAATGGCCAATGTAACACCTATATTTAAAAAAGGAAGTAAACAGAAGGCGGGTAACTATAGACCGGTTAGTCTAACATCGGTGGTGGGTAAAATGTTGGAGACAATTATTAAAGAATCACTAACGGGCCACTTGGATAAACATGACTTCATCAGACAGAACCAGCATGGTTTTGTGAAGGGGAAGTCGTGTTTAACGAATCTGCTCGAATTCTTTGAGGAAGTAACAAGCCGAGTGGATAAAGGGGAACCGGTGGATGTGGTATACTTGGACTTCCAAAAGGCTTTTGACAAGGTGCCACATAAGAGACTATTGCTAAAAATAAAAAATTGTGGGATTGGGGGTAATATATTAGCATGGGTAGAGGATTGGCTAACGAATAGGAAGCAGAGAGTGGGGATAAATGGTTCATACTCGGGATGGCAACCGGTAACTAACGGGGTTCCGCAAGGGTCGGTGCTGGGACCACAGTTGTTCACAATTTATATAAATGATTTGGAGGAGGGAACCAAGTGTAATATATCAAAATTTGCGGACGATACGAAAATGGGAGGGAAAGTAGGGGATGAGGAGGATAGGAAGAGTCTGCAAAAGGATATAGATAAGCTAGGTGAGTGGGCAACAACTTGGCAGATGAAATTTAATACTAATAAATGTGAAGTCATTCACTTTGGGGAAAAAAATGATAGGGCAAGTTATTTTCTAAATGAGGAGGAGCTGCGTTGTAATGCAACGCAAAGGGATCTAGGGGTATTGGTACATGAATCACTAAAAGTCAGTATGCAGGTGCAGCAAGCAATCAGGAAGGCCAATGGAGTTTTGGCCTTTATTGCTAGGGGGATTGAGTATAAAAACACGGAGGTCTTGCTGCAGCTGTACACGGTATTAGTGAGACCACATTTGGAATACTGTGTACAGTTCTGGGGTCCATACTTAAGAAAGGATGTACTAGCCCTGGAGGCAGTGCAGCGAAGGTTTACAAGATTAATTCCTGCAATGAGGGGATTGACATATGAGGAAAGGTTAAGTAAGCTGGGACTCTACTCTTTGGAGTTTAGAAGAATGAGAGGCGATCTCATTGAAACGTATAAGATCGTGAGGGGCCTTGATCGGGTGGATGCACCGAGGATGTTCCCAATGATCGGGGAGGCTAGAACTAGGGGACATAGTTGCAGAGTGAGGGGGGGCTCTTTTAAAACTGAGATGAGGAAGAACTTCTTCACCCAGAGGGTGGTTAGTTTGTGGAATTCACTGCCCCAGGGAGCAGTGGAAGCAGAAACGTTAAATATATTTAAGTCAAAAATAGATGGTTTTTTAGCTGCCAAGGGGATAAGGGGCTACGGGGAGAGGGCAGGGATATGGACCTAGGTATGGTTAGTATAGTAGACCTGAGTGATCTCCTGGACAAGTGTCGATCGCCTGGATTGGGGTCGGAGAGGAATTTCCCGGATTTTTTTCCCGAATTGGACCTGGGTTTTTATCCGGTTTTTTGCCTCCCCCAGGAGATCACGCGGTTCTTGGGGTGGAGAGGGGTGATAGCGGTATAAAGGGGAGGGTAGTGTCTTGTGTTCTGTGTCTTGTGTCTACTGTTTGTGGGTAAGTGTGTCTGTTTAGTGTTCAGCCATGAGTGAATGGCGGTGCGGGCTCGACGGACCTGGTGGTCTACTCTCGCACCTACTTTCTATGATTCTATGATTCTATAATTCAGTATAGTTGGAAGCAAATTATCGAGTCATTTTCACATTGGTATTACTTAAAATTTTCCCACCATACAACAATGATTACAAAAAAATAATCCATTATCTTTATAATTCTTTGCGGGTATCTTAAGACCATTACGGAAGCACGGAAATGGATCTGATGTGTGTACGCACAAGCACGCACACAGACACGCACTCAGACACGCACACATAAACACATACACAGATAAATATATATATATACTAGACTAAGTGGGACCAATTGGGTCCCAGCATCACACAGGAGGGCTGGTCATCCAATGCAATATTCCACCTCTCCACCAATTCTAATATTGGTGGCCAGTTGGGGGGGGGGGGGGCTTTCTGGAGCGCTAGTATGGGTGTTGTGGGCTGAAGGGACTGGTTTCCAGAGGGCTAGTATGCAAATTGTGCGCCAAATGGATTCTTGGGCTGGCGTCTCAGTCAATCAAGCCTGTTGTGCTGGCAACTCACTCACGGCTGGTGGGCTGGTAGTTGACTCACAGCTAATCCTTGAAATTCTATTTCAAGCAGGGTATAAGGCCACCAAATTCAAGTGCAGTTTCTTACCACTTCTAGCAGGGTGCAAGGTCACCAAATTCAAGTGCAGTTTCATACCATTTGAAGTAGGGTGCAAAGCCACTAAAGACAGCGAGTCGTGACCTCTCCCTCCTCCACCTTGCAGAGACTGAGCCACACCCACATTTCCGGGTATTATAACCCCTCCCCCCCCCCACCGGAAAAGGTGTGGCTTTCATGGAGTGATTGACAGGAGAGAGATTCTCAACATTTAAAAAAAAACTAATAACACTTTTATTTTTCATTGATGGGAAGAATTCTCTGCATCTGCTCAGCAGAGGGGGACTGAGTAAGATGGCCAAAAATCACAGCCGTAAGTGGTAGCGTTTTATCTAAAATCAATATACAGTGCAAACAGGAAGTAAGTGCATTTACAGTAGTGCCTTTTAACTTCAGGCCAAAGCACCCAAGCCGCCATTTGCAGTAAGTAGTGCCTTTCAACTTCAAGCCAATGCACCCACACCCCCATTTGCAGTAAGTAATGCATTTTAACTTCAAGCCATTGCACCCAAGCCACCATCTGCAGTAAGTAGTGCCTTTCAACTTCAAGCCACACCCAAGCTACAATTTGCAGTAAGTAGTGCCTTTCAACTTCAAGCCAAAGCAACCAATCCACCATTTGCAGTAAGTAGTGCCTTTCAACTTCATGCCACCATTTGCAGTAAGTGGTGTCTTTCAACTTCAAGCCACACCCAAGCCACACCCAAGCCACCATCTGCAGTAAGTAGTGCCTTTCAACTTCAAGCCACACCCAAGCCATCATTTGCAGTAAGTGGTGTCTTTCAACTTCAAGCCACACCCAAGCCATCATTTGCAGTAAGTAGTGCCTTTCAACTTCAAAGCTCCCAAGCTACCATTTGCAGTAAGTAGTGCCTTTCAACTTCAAGCCAAAGCAACCAAGCCACCATTTGCAGTAATAGTGCCTTTCAACTTCAAACCAAAGCTCCCAAGCCACCATTTGCAGTAAGTAGTGCCTTTCAACTTCATGCCACCATTTGCAGTAAGTAATGCCTTTCAACTTCAAGCCAAAGCAACCAAGCCACCATTTGCAGTAAGTAGTGCCTTTCAACTTCAAACCAAAGCTCCCAAGCCACCACTTGCAGTAAGTAGTGCTTTTCAACTTCATGCCACCATTTGCAGTGCCTTTCAACTTAATGCCAAAGCACCCAAGCCACCATTTGCAGTAAGTAGCGCCTTTCAACTTCAAGCCACAATTTGCAGTAAGTAGTGCCTTTCAACTTCAAGACAATGCACCCACGCCCCCATTTGCAGTAAGTAATGCATTTTAACTTCAAGCCATTGCACCCAAGCCACCATCCTCAGTAAGTAGTGCCTTTCAACTTCAAGCCACACCCAAGCCATCATTTGCAGTAAGTAGTGCCTTTCAACTTCAAGTCAAAGCTCCCAAGCCACCATTTGCAGTAAGTAGTGCCTTTCAACTTCAAACCAAAGCTCCCAAGCCACCACTTGCAGTAAGTAGTGCTTTTCAACTTCATGCCACCATTTGCAGTGCCTTTCAACTTAATGCCAAAGCACCCAAGCCACCATTTGCAGTAAGTAGCGCCTTTCAACTTCAAGCCACAATTTGCAGTAAGTAGTGCCTTTCAACTTCAAGACAATGCACCCACGCCCCCATTTGCAGTAAGTAATGCATTTTAACTTCAAGCCATTGCACCCAAGCCACCATCCTCAGTAAGTAGTGCCTTTCAACTTCAAGCCACACCCAAGCCATCATTTGCAGTAAGTAGTGCCTTTCAACTTCAAGTCAAAGCTCCCAAGCCACCATTTGCAGTAAGTAGTGCCTTTCAACTTCATGCCACCATTTGCAGTAAGTAATGCCTTTCAACTTCAAGCCATTGCACCCAAGCCACCATTTGCAGTAAGTAGTGCCTTTCAACTTCATGCCACCATTTGCAGTAAGTAGTGCCTTTCAACTTCAAGCCAAAGCTCCAAGCCACCATTTGCAGTAAGTAATGCCTTTCAACTTCAAGCCAAAGCAACCAATCCACCATTTGCAGTAAGTAGTGCCTTTCAACTTCATGCCACCATTTGCAGTAAGTGGTGTCTTTCAACTTCAAGCCACACCCAAGCCACCATTTGCAGTAAGTAGTGCCTTTTAACTTCATGCCACCATTTGCAGTAAGTAGTGCCTTTCAATTTCAAAACACACCCAAGCCAAGCCAAGCCAAGCCAACCAGGGGAGATATTTGCAAGCTTTAGAACCAATAGACATTGTTTTGCAAGCTTTAGAACCAATAGACATTGTTTTGCAAGCTTTAGAACCAATAGACATTGTTTTGCAAGCTTTAGTACCAATAGACATTGTTTGCAAGCTTTAGAACCAATAGACATCGTTTTGCAAGCTTTAGAACCAATAGACATTGTTTTGCAAGCCTTAGAACCAATAGACATTTTTTTGCAAGCCTTAGAACCAATAGACATATTTTTGCCAGCTTTAGAACCAATAGACATATTTTTGCCAGCTTTAGAACCAATAGACATATTTTTGCCAGCTTTAGAACCAATAGACATATTTTTTGCCAGCTTTAGAGCCAATAGAAATATTTTTGCAAGCTTTAGAACCAATAGAGGCATTTTTTGCAAGCTTTAGAACCAATAGACATTGTTTTGCAAGCTTTAGAACCAATAGACACTTTTTTTGCAAGCTTTAGAACCAATAGACATTTTTTGGAAGCTTTAGAACCAATAGAGACACTTTTTGCAAGCTTTAGAACCAATAGACACTTTTTGCAAGCTTTAGAACCAATAGACATTTTTTTTGCAAGCTTTAGAACCAATAGACATTTTTTTGCAAGCTTTAGAACCAATAGACACATTCTGCAAGCATTTTAGAACCACTAAGGGCACTTACATTTGAGTAGACATGTGTTCAGTGTTATTCACAGCTCAGAGAAACGTGACCCTCTGCCTTCCCCCAGCTTGCAGACACTGATTGAGGCACACCACTTCCTGGTTTTATAGTCCCTCCCCCCTGCCGCCAGCGGGGGCAGCAGAGAGAATGGGGAAGTTTGTAAAAACATTAATATCTCTGTCATTTTTAATCGACGGGAAAAATCCTCGGCACACATGCGGCGGAGGGGGGCTCTGAGCAAGGTGGCCAAAAATGACAGCCGTAGGTGGCGGCGTTCTCTCAGAAATCGCGGCACAGATGGCCAAAACCGGTCAAGAACAGACTTTTAGTAATATAGAAAGTAGACTAAGTGGGACCCGTTGGGTCCCAGCATCACACAGGAGGGCTGGTCACCACCTCTCCACCAATTCCAATATTGCTCGCCAGTGGGGGGGGGCTTTCGGTTGCGCTAGTATGGGTGTTGAGGGCCGAAGGTACTGTTTTCCAGAGGGCTAGTATAGACATTGTGGGCCGAATGGATTCTTGGGCTGGCAGCCAACTGTTGCAACGATTTTAAAAGCCAAGCCAAGGCAAATCATTTTGCTGCAGCCACCCAACAACCAAAATTCTTTTTGTGAACACAAACTTGTTATAAAGGCGAGGCAAACAATTGGGCAGCAGCCACCTGACAACCAAAAATCATTTTGTGAACACAATCTTGTTAAAAAGGCGAGGCAAACAATTGGGCATCAGCCACCCAACAACCAAAATTCATTTTGTGAACACAAACTTGTTAAAAAATCCTCCGGTCCCGGAAGGAGGAGGGGGGCTCTGGGCGAGGTGGCCAAAAATGACGACCATAGGTGGCGGCGTTCTCTCGGAAATCACACCACAGCGAGCCAAAAGCGGTCAAGATCAGACTTTTAGTAATATAGATATATATATGTATGTACATGCTGTGTGTGTGTACTTACTACATATATACCTTTTTTTTTCATATGTCCTCCAGTAACTATCTGAAGATCAGATTTTTGGACTTGGTATGCAAGTCTACTGGAAGATCTATTATACTCTCCTTGGTTTTATCAGTTTCTGTTCATCTAACTGAGCAAAACCACTGCACCAGATCTTTAAATTACTTTGCTAATGATGTGAAGCCTTCTGTTGCTGATGTGAAGTTATAATTACCTCATGCAGATGAGTATGTTCCTAGAGGAAGGCTTGTTTGTATCAGGAAGTTGCTATGAGGAAGGGAGACATGAAGTATTCTTTCAGACCCCAGCAAAGCGTGTTACAAAGCAAAAACAGATTTTAGGTTGCATGAAAATCTGCAAATGATCATTTTGAGACATGTCGAAATAGTGGCTGAGTAATTTGTTACCAATGGAATTAACTGCTGAAAGTAAATGTTAGCCATCAATATTACACAGCATTCTAATGGAAAGATATCTAACTTTTCCCCAGTGAGTGTTTTTTCCTGATTCCAGGCCACTGTTATAAACTTATCTCTGTGACCGATTTTTTTCAGGGTATCTCCTGTATACTTGGGTCTAAAGGGCCTGTCCCACTGTAGGTCGGCATGTTAGTTGTAGGTAATCGAGGGTAGTCGAAGGTGGTCGAAGGTAGTCATAGATAGTCTTAATCATAGGCGAAAGGAGGTCGAAGGGAGGTCGAAGGAGATCGAAAGAGTGAGTCACAAAATGCTCGAAGGAGTGCTCGACATTTTGGGTGTCATGTGTGACATTTCAGGTCGAGACTGAGTCTGAAGAAGGGTCTCGACCTGAAACGCCAGCCATTCCTTCTATCCAGAGATGCTGCCTGGTGCGCTGAGTTACTCCATTATTTTGTGTCTATCTTTGGTGTAAACCAGCATGTGCAGTTCCTTCCTAAACATTATTTTAGTGTTTACTATCTACTCATGACAGTGTTATCCAAGGATCGTAAACATAGTCTCCTTCACAAACTAATTATCCCCCCTCCAAGGCTTGACCTGTTTTTTGATGGTTGCCATTTGCAAATGTTATGTATGGAATCTTTTGTTGATTAGTTTAGTTTAGTTTAGTTTACAGATACAGCTTGTAAATGGACTCTTCGGCACAGCCTGTCTCCACCAACTAGCCATCCATGCACTTTAAGACTACCTTGCACACAATAGGTACAATTTACATTTATACTAAGCCAATTAACCTTCAAACTTGTACATCTTTGGAGTGTGGGAGGAAGCCGAAGATCTTGGAGAAAATCCACGCAGGTCACGGGGAGAATGTACCTACTCTGTACAGACAAGTACCCATAGTCCGGATTGTACCCACATCTCTGGCGCTGTAAGACAGCAACAATATTGCTGCGCCACCATGCCACCCTACATTTCATTGACACTCAATGAAAAAGCAGGTTCATTTTGCAGCAGTTTCATCATTGTAAGAATTATGTTTTTATATTTACAATTATTATCTTTACGAAATCGAGCCTATGCAATCTGTAATATTGGTGGTGCTAGTTTTCCTTGTAGTTTCCTGAATACGCTTCCGTCTGCCTTATTTTACTGTCAGCCTTCAATCAAACTGACTGAAGTTATGTATGAGACCTTGCACAATATCACAACAAGTTCATTATCATCATTTTGTTACAGGGAATGTTGCGTGAGTTTATTAAGGCCTGTTATTCTAGTTCAGTCATGTGTATTCAGTAAAATAAACAGGCCATCTCCCCTGTCCAAGAAAAGGATCAATCATTTAACTTGGCTTTGACCTCTATTGAGATTGAAATGAATAGCCTTGCCACAGTAATGAATGTGAATGATCACTGGATTAAAAAAATATCTATCATCTTCTAATGAGCATTGGCTAAGGCACCACCATCTGAAACTTACTCCACTGCTTTGATTTTGAAAATTGTAACCTTTGAGTCTGGTCCAATAGATAAATGTTTAACATAATTCTTTCTTCTTTCCAACATCATAACAGTTGTGCCAGCATTAAAGACACAAAGTTGCTGGAGTATTGCAGAGGGCCAGGCAATATCTCTGGAAAACATGGATAGGTGACGTTTGGATCAGGACCCTTCTTAAGACTGAAGGCGGGGGGAAAGGGGATGGGGGTAGTTTAGAGAGAAAGCTGGGAGAGAGAAGAGGTAGGACAAAGCACAACAGGTAAACGTGGACATCGGCCATACAAACTTTTTCCAGTTGCTTCCCTTCCCTATAGTAAAGGAATGGATTCACCCCGGGTTCCGTGGAATTTATGTCACTCCAACATCAACAATTTGCACACATATGGTGCTTTTATCCTATTAAAAAGGGCAATCTCCTTCACAGAGACTTGCACATATAACCCAGGCTCTTAACTCAGTGTAGAAATAACGCTTGATTACTGGGAAAACTGTCTTGGGCATCTGATGTTTAACCAAAGCCTGATCTATCCACTCAAGTCCCTGAAGAACCAATGATCTCAGTCTTATTTCCATAATCCCACCATTTACTCATCCCTCTTTATCTAGCAATGTTACAAAATTTTGAGATTTTAAAAATCAAGTCTGCAATTTATCCCATCAGATAAAGCATAAAAATAAGTTTAATTTGACACCTAATTCATTTTCATATCTTCAGTATTAAAACAGTTATGGCCATTTTCATACTGAAATTAGCATCTTGTTCAATATTGCTTTTCCATTGACTTACCTCAAAAGCTGTGATCAAGGACAGTCAAAAGCCCATAACTTTCTTAAAAATTAAGAGCTGAATGAAATTTTCAGTTATTATAGATTGAAGCATTCTGAAACAAGTATGAAACAATCTTGTGTTCAAAAGGGAACTGCAGATGCTGGAATATCTGGTACACAAAATTGCTGGGGAAACTCAGCGGGTGCAACAGCATCTATGGAGTGAAGGAAATAGGCGACGTTTCGGGCCGAAACCCTTCTTCAGACTGATGGGGGGTGGGGGGGGGGGGAGAAAGAAGGAAAAGGGGAGGAGGAGGAGGAGGAGGAGGAGCCCGAGGGCGGGCGGATGGGAGGGTGGGAGGAGACAGCTAGAGGGTTAAGGAAGGGGAGGAGACAGCAAGGGCTAGCAAAATTGGGAGAATTCAATGTTAATGCCATACGGACGCAAGGTCCCCAGACGGAATATGAGGTGCTGTTCCTCCAATTTCCGCTGTTGCTCACTCTGGCAATGGAGGAGACCCAGGACAGAGAGGTCGGATTGGGAATGGGAGGGGGAGTTGAAGTGCTGAGCCACCGGGAGTTCAGGTAGGTTATTGCGGACTGAGCGGAGGTGTTCGGCGAAACGATCGCCCAACCTACGCTTGGTCTCCCCGATGTAAATCAGCAGATCTAGAGCAGCGGATGCAGTAGATGAGGTTGGAGGAGATACAGGTGAACCTTTGTCGCACCTGGAATGACTGCTTGGGTCCTTGAATGGAGTCGAGGGGGGAGGTGAAGGGACAGGTGTTGCATTTCTTGCGGTTGCAACGGAAAGTGCCCGGGGAGGGGGTGGTGCGGGAGGGAAGGGAAGAATTGACGAGGGAGTTGCGGAGGGAGCGGTCTTTGCGGAAGGCAGACATGGGGGGAGATGGGAAGATGTGGCGAGTGGTGGGGTCACGTTGGAGGTGGCGGAAATGGCGGAGGATTATGTGTTGTAGTTGCCGGCTGGTGGGGTGAAAGGTGAGGACCAGAGGGACTCTGCCCTTGTTGCGAGTGCGGGGATGGGGAGAGAGAGCAGTGTTACGGGGTATGGATGAGACCCTGGTGTGAGCCTCATCTATGGTGGCGGAGGGGAATCCCCGTTCCCTGAAGAACGAGGACATTTCCGATGCCCTGGTATGGAATGTCTCATCCTGGGAACAGATGCGGCGTATGCGGAGGAATTGGGAGTAGGGGATGGAGTCTTTACAGGGGGCAGGGTGGGAAGACGTGTAGTCCAGATAGCCATGTGAGTCAGTGGGTTTGTAATGTATGTCGGTCAGGAGCCTGTCCCCTGCGATGGAGATGGTGAGGTCAAGGAATGGTAGGGAAGTGTCGGAAATCGTCCAGGTGTATTGGAGTGCCGGATGGAAGTTGGTGCTGAAGTGGATGAAGTCAGTCAGTTGTGTGTAGGTGCAGGAGGTGGCCCCAAAGCAGTCGTCAATGTAACGGAGGTAGAGGTCGGGGATGGGGCCCTGGTACATCTCGTACAAGGATTGTTCAACGTACCCGACAAAGAGGCAGGCGTAGCTGGGGCCCATGCGTGTGCCCATAGCTACGCCTTGTGTTTGGAGGAAATGGGAGGAGTCAAATGTAAAGTTGTTGAGGTTGAGGGTGAGGACCAACTCCGCTAAGCGGAGGAGAGTGTCAGTGGCTGGGTATAGGTTGCTCCTCTGGTCGAGGAAGAACCGGAGGGCTCCGAGGCCATCCTGGTGGGGGATGGAGGTGTAGAGTGACCTGACATCCATGGTGAAGATGAGGGGGTGAGGGCCCAGAGAGTGGAATGCATGGAGGCGGCGGAGAGTGTCTGAGGTGTCTAGAACATAGGTGGGGAGGGATTTGACCAAGGGGGATAGGATGGAGTCAAGGTATGTGGAGATGAGTTCGGTGGGGCACGAACACGCAGAGACAATGGGTCTGCCCGGAGAGCCGGGTTTGTGGATTTTGGGGAGAAGGTAAAAACGGGCCGTGCGGGGCTGGGGAACGATGAGGTTGGAAGCTTGGTCGGGCAGGGTGTGGGAATTGATGAAGTATGAAACAATCTTACTTGGATGACTTGAAATTAAAGCATATAATTAGTTAGTTACCTAATTGGAGCTATTTACAAAATTCAATTACTAGATCTAAACATCTATCCATTTCTTAAGAAAAGGTTAACATTTTTAAATAGCCTAAGTGTCCAAATAACATTCACACAAGAATTCACAATATAACATGATTTTTAAATCTCATTGTCATGAATTGAAAGGTCAAATGGAAGGAATTTAGTGTTTAATTCCCGTAAATTAATGGCCATTTTAATCATCTTGCGAGTGGGTTTTTGTGGAACGCGATCGATTGGAATGTTGCAGTTTGCGGTGAATTTAAACCCCATATCGGCAGGAAAAACACTGCCTGTTCGTATATTTACATAATTACATTTTTGCTGATGAAATTTTGATTAAAGTAATCCTAAGAAGCAAGTTTATATGCAAAATATACGACTTACCTTATGTTTTGTCCCGTACGTGAGATCCGTCCCGTTGTCGGCGTTGACGGCATTAGAAGTAGATTTTTATTTTACTCCAGCTCTTAAATTGTCCTGCGGTTTAAAAAAAAAAATTCAGAGAATGGCAGTCGGAACGATTATTCAGCATCAGGTAGTAGCCCGAGAAAATATATCTCGGACAGGCAGGAGAAACCGGCATTTTAATCCCGCCCCCCCCCTCAAAGGCGCCAAAGTCGCGCACACGGCCAGTGACAGAACTGCAGCACCGCTGAAGGTAAGTTTTGGAATATACCTACTTTATCTATGCAGCTTTCACCTGCTCAACTGACCTCCGAGATTTTGGTGACCTCCCCTTCTGGCCTTCTGAGCAGCCAACATCTCTGGAATCATCTCCCGAAAGCTCTCCAAAGCTCTTTTATCCTTTATAATCTATCCCATTGACCATGCTTCCTTATGTAGCTGGGAGAACTTTCAAATGAAGTACTTTTACAGGGCCTTAGCTAAATGTCTCATACTGAAGATGGCACCTCTAACAAAATAACACACAAAGTAAATATTTAAATACTGGCCTAGATTGACACCAATCAGTTGACAGGCAGCATTACTACCTGTGAGCTAACTAATATGTAAAAGATCCCTTCTAAATTATCTTCAAAATCCCTTCTAAATTACAACGCCCTCTTTCAACCCCCACCCCCCCCCCTCCCATCCCTGTTCCCCACCTGGACTCACACCTATTTCTCCCCTTTCACCTACATTCCTTCTCCTAGATTCATAATTTGTAACTCTTCAATCCGTTTGTCTCACTCCTTCTGTCTTTTCATCGCTGTTGTTTGTCAACCAGCTGCTAGCAAAAACCTCCCTCACCTGTATCCATCAGGGCTTGTCCTGCCCCTCCACTCTTCCAGCTTTCTACCCAAACCCATCTCATACAATCAATCTAAAGAAGGGTCTCGACGCAAAACATCACCTATCCAGGTTCTCCAGAGATGCTGCCTGACCTACTGAGTTTAGTTTTGTTTAATTTATTTTAGAGATATAGCGTGTAAATAGGCCCTTTGGCCCACCGGGTCCTCATTGAGCGATCCCAGCACATTAACACTGTCTACACACACGAGGGACAATTTTACATTTATACCAGCCAATTTACATACAAACCTGTACGTCTTTGGAGTGTGGGAGGAGACCGATGATTTCGGAGAAAATTGACACAGATTACGGAGAAAATGTACAAACTCCACATAGACAGGCACCCGTAGTCAGGATTGAACCTGGGACCCAGTGCTGTAAGGCAGCAACTCTACTGCTGCGCCACCATGCTGCCCAGCACAGTACTTTCTCACAGTTACTCCAGCAATTTGCGACTTCCTTCTGAATTATTATTTCTTTACCAAAGTACCAAGGTTCATAAAGTTATTGGTGAAAATTTAAAAAATGAAGCTTTCTTCTCCTACTTCTCTTTAACTTTTGATTAACTGCTAACCAATTCCAGTAACGGTTTGTCAGACAGTAAATAGACACGAGCACAAATGCCAAATTAAACCAGCAATTTGAGAAACCAGTCAATTGTTAATTTTATCGCAATCATTTTCCACTAAGTAGCCACTGATATGTGAGAAAATTAGATAGTTATGGTCGAGACAAATGTGCATTAGAGAAGCAGGAATAAAGTTGAAAATTATTTTATAATTACAGTTGTACTTTCAGTCATGAACAAATTTTTAAAAGGATGAATTACAAAAATAAAGGCATTAAAAAACGTTCTGGAGTCTGCCGATGCTCAATATGCATAATAATGACATTTCAAGACAATTCCAAATTCTGAATATAAATCAGTTCAAAGAAGCTCAGAGACTCTGGAGCAAAACATCTTCTCAACAAATGATAAAATATTGCTTGTGTAGGAAAGAACTGCAGATGCTGGTTTAAATCGAAGGTAGACACAAAATGCTGGAGAGTAACTCAGCGGGACAGGCAACTACTCTGGAGAGAAAGAATGGGTGACGTTTCGGGTCAAGACCTTTCTTACTAGATTAGATTAGATATAATTAGATATTAGATTAGATATAATTTATTGCCACACAGCCAGGCTGGTGGAAATTTGGGTTGTCTGCAGCGATACAATAATAAAGAACACACAACCACAATAAAACTGTAACACAAACATCCACCACAGCATTCATCACTGTGGTGGAAGGCACAAAATTTGGCCAGTCCTCCTCCATTTCCCTCCCGTGGTCAGGACCAGAGTCCAGAGTCAGTCCAGGATCGGCTCTTCCTCACCGGAGACCGCGGCTTTAAGTTGTTGTAGGCCGCAGGCCGGCGGTCAAGATTTAAAGTCCCCGCCGCAGCCAGAAGCACCGTAGACTGCAGGGCCGGCGGTCGAAGCTCCCCTCCAGGGGTGATGGTAAGTCCACGCCGGACCCGCGGTAGAAGTCGGCCGCGGGCCGGCAGTGATGGCTTCTTCTTCCCCCGGGTCCCCAACGTGAGATCCCGGGCTGTAGACGCCGCACCAGCTGGAGCTCTGCAGACCGCGGTTTGTCAGACAGTAAATAGACACGAGCACAAATGCCAAATTAAACCAGCAATTTGAGAAACCAGTCAATTGTTAATTTTATCGCAATCATTTTCCACTAAGTAGCCACTGATATGTGAGAAAATTAGATAGTTATGGTCGAGACAAATGTGCATTTGTAAGACCGCGGCCTTACATTAGGTTAAATGACTAGTCAAAAAGAAATCTCAGACCTTATGTCACCTTTGGGGCTTTTGCAGTTCTATCCATTCAGTGAAATGCAATTATTTATTAAGCACAAACATAATATAAGTAAGAATAAAAGATCACAATGTGCTGCTGAACAAATTTCAACTGTGAACTATAATGTGACACAAAGTAGTTCAAGTTCAAGTGAGTTTATTGTCATGTGTCCCTGTATAGGACAATGAAATTCTTGCTTTGCTTCAGCACACAGAACATAGTAGGCATTTACTACAAAACAGATAAGTGTGTCCATATACCATAATATAAATATATCCACACATGAATAAATAAACTGATAAAGTGCAAATAACAGATAATGGGTTATTAATAATCAGAGTTTTGTCCGAGCCAGGTTTAATAGCCTGATGGGGAAGTAGCAATTCCTGAACCTGGTTGTTGCAGTCTTCAGGCTCCTGTACCTTCTACCTGAAGGTAGCAGAAAGATGAGTGTGTGGCCAGGATGGTGTGGGTCTTTGATGATACTGCCAGCCTTTTTGAGGCAGCGACTGCGATAAATCCCCTCGATAGAAGGAAGGTCAGAGCCGATGATGGACTGGGAAGTATGAGATTGATAGCAAAGCACAGATGCGATATAATGGATAGTCATTGAGAATACTGGAGTATCACAAGGGCAGTACTATTGCAATGAATCTTCAAGCATGTAGTGCCAGCAAGATATCTACCAACAGACAGGGCAGGCTGACAGAATCTATTGCTTTGTGTCACTATTGTTATGAAATGTGTTAAGATACAGTGAAAAATGTTATTTTGCGTGTTATCCACATAAATCATACCATACATAAATACATCAGGTATTGCAAAAATGGAAATGCAGAATTTAGTGTCAGAGCTACCGAGAAAGTGCAGAGAAAAAATAAATGCAAAGGCTGCAACAAGGTAGCTCGGAAGATCAGGAATTCATTCTTAACAAATGAATGTTCTGTTGATAACAGCATTAAAGAGTTTGGGCAGGAATGTGGTGGTACATGCTTTCAAGATAGTGTATACCTCTGGTCTTCAGCAGTGGGGAATAGAGAGGATAACTAAGAGTATTGAGGGGTTCCCGATCATATTGGCTACTTTTCCACCTAAAGCTTCAGTGCAGTTGATGAGTGGGGTGCTGGTTTGCTTGATGCAGAGGGCTGCGTTCACAACATTCTGCAATTTCTTGAGATCTTGGGCAGAATCTTTGCCATACCAAGCTGTGAAGCATCCCACTGAGATGCTTTCTATGGTGTATCTTTAGAAAATGGTAAAAGCCTTTGGAGGCATGCCATCCGAGGAAGTAGAAGTGACGTGTGCTTTCTTTGAGTCAATGTGGATGGACCAGGACAAAATAGTTGGTGACATTTACACCTAGGATCTTGAAGTATTCCTTGGTCACAGTCAAGAGCCAAGAGACAAGAGTGTTTTATTATCATATGTCCCAGATAGAACAAATAAATTCTTACTTGAAGCAGCACAACAGACTATGCAAACATACTACACTGTACACAATATAATAAACAAGGGGAAAAAAGTTCAGTGTGTGTGTATATATACACACATATATATAGATCATATACTGAAAATATATAGATCATATATATATATTATATATGTGTGCGTATATATTATCTATATTACTAAAAGTCTGATCTTGACCACTTCCTGTTGTTCTGTATATTGATTTTAGAAAAAATGCTGCCACTTACGCTGTGATTTTTTGTCCATTTTACTCAGAATCCCCCTCCGTTGCGCAGGACAAGAGGATTTTTCCCATCGATGAAAAATAAAAGAGTTATTAGTGTTTAAAAAATGTTGAGATTCTCTATCCTGAAGGTCACGCCCCTTCCGGAGGGACTATAAAACCCGGAAGTGTTGAGTGCCTCAGTCAGTCTCTGCAAAATGGGGGAGCGAGAGGGTCACGTCTCTCAGTTTGAGCTGTGAATAACACTGAACACATGTCTACTAAACTGTGAGTGGTTTTACTGACCTGTCAGTGCCCTTAATGTGGTTTGAAAATATAGTTTGGAAATGCTAAAGCTATGTTGCCTTTGGTTTGGAAATGCTAAAGCTGCGTTGCCTAATTAAAGTTGCCTTGCCTAATTAAAGTTGTCTTGCCTAATTAAAGTTGCCTTGCCTTCTACATAATTAAAAGTCTAATCTTGACTACTTCCTGTTTGCGCTTTATATTGATTTTAGAAAAAACGCTAGCTGTGATTTTTGGCCATCTTACTCAGTCCCCCTCCGCTCATCGGGTGCCGAGGATTTTTCCCATCGATGAAAAATAAAAGAGTTATTAGGGTTTAAAAAAGTGTGGGTGTGGCTCAGTCTCTGCAAGATGGAGGAGGGAGAGATAACGACTCGCTGTCTTTGATGGGCTTGCACCCTGCTTGAAATGGTATTAAACTGCACTTCAATTTGGTGGCCTTGCACCCTGCTTGAAATGGAATTTCAAGGAATAGCCGTTGGTCAACTGCCAGCCCACCAGCCGTGAGTGAGTGAGCTGCCAGCACAACAGGCTTGAGTGACTGAGCCGCCAGTCCAAGAATCCATTCGGCTCACAATGTCCATACTACCCCTCTGGAAACCAGTCCCTTGAGCCCACAACACCCATGCTAGCGCTCCAGAACGTCCCGTCCCATCCCCCCCCCCCCCCTCCCCACTGGCCACCAATATTGGAATTGGTGGAGAGGTGGAATATTGCGTTGGGGGATCAGCCCTCCCGTGTGATGCTGGGACCCAACGGGTCCCACTTAGTCTAGTATATATATATATATATATATATATATATACACACGCACACATATGCACACACAAAAAACAAACAATAATAGTGCATGTGGTTATTAGAAATGTGCAATCTCGCTAGACTCGAACATCACCAGACCATCTTCTTAAGAAGTGATAATAGCAGTGCCAGAGATGTGGCTTTGATGCTAACTAGGGGTGCTATATGTACAGAGATTGTATGTTCTCCCTGTGATCACGTGGGGTTTCTCTAGGTTCTCTGGTTTCCTCCCATACTCCAAAAACATACAGGTTTATAGGTTAATCGGCTGTGGTAAAATTATAAATTGTCCCTAGTGTATAGGATAGTGTGAGTGTATGGGGTGATTGCTGGGCGGCAAGGAATCGGTGTGCTGAAGGGCCTGTTTCTGCGCTGTATCTCAAAAGTAACTACAATAAATTCAGGCAGCATCCGTGCAGAGGAATATAGAGCTGGTTGTAAATGGGCTGTATTATGAGAGATGTTATGTGGGTTCAATTGGAACTAATGCCGGTGATAGAAAGAGAGTGTTGACCATAAGTGAGGTCATAACATCTGGATGCAGCTCCATACTCCTTCAGTCATGAACCTGTCTCAGAGCGGAGCACTTTCTTGTTTCGCTTCTCCACTGTGCAAAGAAAAGGAAATTAAAACATTAAACATTTCACCCACGGTCTTCGTTCATGCATTTAAAGAAACTTGAAAGCAATGTAACAAGAATCCATTCAATGTGACAACTGAATACCTCTTTTAATCTTATCCATTCAAACTGTGGTCCAACTATAAGGTCTGTAATTGCTGATCTTAAAATTCAGTCCATGATCTTGATGAGATCTTTAAATGCAGGAAGCAACATATTAAATGTTCCTGTCTCCTGACACTGTCTTTTGGAAGATGCAAGGATTTCCATTGGTGAGCACCACCTTGACATAACTCTTTTATAAGGAAGGAACTGACCGTGTCCCATGCTGCATCTAGCATGACACAACATGGCATTGAACGTACTGTGTTATTGTTACCGCTTAGTGTGATAATATGTGCATTAAAGAAAATGCACACAGCCAAACCAATTTAGTTTAGAGATACAGCTTGGTGACAGGCCCTTTGGCGCACCGAATCTGCGCCGATCAGCGATCCCATACACTAGCGCTGTCCAACACAACAGGGACAATTTTACAATTTTACTGAAGCCAATTAAGCTACAAACCTGTACATTTTAGGAATGTGGGAGGAAACTGGATCACCCAGAGAAAACCCACGTGGTCATGGGGAGATGGTACAAACTCAATACAGACAGCACCTGTAGTCAGGATTGAACCCAGGTCTCTGGCGCTGTAAGGCAGCAACTGTACCGCTGCATCATTGTGTCGCCAAATAAATAATCCCGTCCAATAACTGGAGCACAGAAACTTACAGCACAGAAGGATATCAGTTTGGGGTTAGTTTTGATTGATTAAATATTTTTAAATGTCGAGAATCATATTCTTATGATAAGGATATGATGTCAATGCAGCTAGTCACAAAAAGCTGGAGTAACTCAGCGGGACAGGCAGCATCTCTGGAGAGAAGCAATGGGTGACTTTTCTGGTCGAGACACTTGGTCAGTCTGAAGAAGGGTCTCGACCCGAAACGACACCCATTCCTTTTCTCCAGAGATGCTGCCTGTCCCGCTGAGTTACTCCAGCTTTTTGTGTCTATCTTCGAATTGAACCAGCATCTGCCATTCTTTCTTACACATGTCAATGCAGCTATTGTTCAATTTCAAGTATAGTCAACAGGGGGCGCTGACCTGTGCGCGGCTGCCCAGCCAGCAGCTGTCTGTCTTTTCATCTTTTTTTTATTTTTAGTTAGTTAAAGTGTTTTTGTTTCTGGAGTTCTAGACTTTTTTATGTGGGGGGTGGGGGGGGGGGGGGGAAGGGGGAAACTACCTTTCAGGGTCCCTACCTGGTCGGAGAGGCAGCTTTTCTCCGGGCTGCAGTTTCGACCCGTCCTCGCGGCCTACCAGCGGGCCTGGAGCGGTGTTTCCTGACGGGGACCGCCCAGAACCACGGCTTTGGCAGCGGCACAGCGCTGGAGCGCTATCGCGGAGCGGGCGATGCCTTGCCTGGGTCGCCGCGCTGGAGCTCCGGTGAGCTGAAGACCGCCGGGAACAACATCGCGGAGCTGCGGGTCTGAGGAGCGGCCAGCTACGGGCGGCGGCGCTGACTTTTCACCGGGAGCCTGGGATCTCGCGACGAGATCGCCAGTAGTGGAGCTCCAACCGGCGCGGCCTTGTTGGCTTTGGAAGCCGCGGCCTCCAGTACGGAAGCGGCCGTTCCAGGTGTCCCAAACCGCTGCGAGGATTCTCCCGACGCCGGAGCACCATCACCCGGCGAGAACGGCCAGGAACATCGGGCCTCCGTAGAGGCAACTGTGGAGGCCTCAATTGGCTCGACTATGGGTGAACTGGGGTTGGGGACTGGACTTTGTGCCTTCCCTCATGGTGGGAGCCATTGTGGGGGGATGTTCTTTATGTTTAAATCTCTTATTAATGTTATGTCTGTATTCTTTCTTTATGTGCTGCATGGCAAGAAGCATTTCACTACACCTAGGTGTATGTGATCAATAAATAACCTTTGAACCTTTGAACCTTTGATTCCTTCTCTTGTGAGGACATTCCTTTGCTTCTTACACCAATGGCCATGTGTTATCTTATTGACCATCTGAGATGTGTGATTCTTTCCCTATTCCTCTCTTTACTTCACTCTGCTTTAAGATTCATCTTTAAACTTGCCACTTTGAACAATCATTTAGTAACTCCTCTTCATGATGTCATTTTAGATTTCCTGGAATTGTTCGTGACATGGGCCATATAAGGGCGCTATATCAAGGTAAATTGTTAATTAGTCTTCTATTCCTCTATTTACATGGCATATTTCCAATACGAATTTTATCCTCCTGTTCTTGATTCCTCATTAGCTAATTAGGCAATTAGCAAACATCATTTAAGAGTCAACATAGTTTTATTACTGTATGTCCTGAAACAGAGCCATGAAATTCATACTTGCAGCACCAAAACAAATATGTAATGGGCCTGTCCCACTTAGGCGATTTTTCAGCAGACTGACGGCGACTGTCAAGTTGCTGGCAGTCGCCCGAAAAACCAGCAACTGGAACGGCGACTGTCAGAGTGGAACACACACACACACACAAACACACACACACACACACACACACACACACGCACGCACGCACGCACGCACGCACGCACGCACGCACGCACGCACACACACACACACACACACACACTGCTTCCTTCACCAGCCCGTTATGCAGGCGCGGGACAGGGCAAGCAGGGGGAGCGCTGTCTAAAAAATTCACACGGTGCAAAGCCAAGGTGAAACAGACACACACCGCGATGAGCAGGACGGTTGACACTGTAAAAAGATGGCTAACGCACAGTGTATGGTAAGTCCTTTAAAGGGGGGGGGTGGGGGGGAGAGGGGGGAGAAGGAGTGGAGACTTTTAAGAAACCAGAGATACACGGCTGTGAAGCTCAGCGGACATTTAACATTACCAGTCAGTTATCCTTATTTTCTGAATACCACTGCTTACCTTTTTTTTCCCAATCAGCCAATGAAATTCACCGGTCAGCACCGGCTACAACCTACGAGAACCTCTGAGAACATTCGTCCTACTAGCAACCCATTAGGACCTCCTGGCGACCCACCTACGGCTCGAGAATTCTCGCTACTCCTCATGACGGCTTCATTCTAGTAGCCACTAATTTTTCAACATGTTGAAAAATTCACGGTGACCATAATGAGGCCGCGACTAGTTCCCAGAATGCGGAATGCGTCCATGAAGGCAACTCCCCGGCAACCACCCGCGAACATGTGGCGACCATGTGGCGACTGCATAGTCTCCTGCAGTCGCCTAAGTGGGACAGGCCCATAAAGATAATAAACAGCATAATAAACAACAAAAAGTTCAATATATATATAGATAAATAAACAAGCCATAACCCACATACTGAAGATATGGCAACTAATCTGGGTTGATAGGAGGAGACTTTTTTAAATTTAGAACTATCTCAATAAGCACCCTGACAGACAACATATTTGAGGGATTTATTGCATGGGAGGTGGGAGGTCCTTGATGTGTTTAAAGCACTATGGCAAATCATCATGGCAACACTAATTGGATATATTTTGACCCCAAAAAACATCACACTTCAACCGTAGCCTGCATTGTTGAGTGTAAAGCACTACAGATATGCTGCAGCCATAGATGAAACCACAGAGGAGCTGGTGTAAATGCACAGCAGACCAGCCCGCAGTGGTGTCATGAGTTAACTTTCCTGGTTGGATACTCTTTGTTAGGAAATAAATAATGTCTGAATTATTTTCTTAAAAATTGAGAAATTGAAAAAAGGGCTCCCCCAAAAATGATGGTTAACCAACTGAACTCAAATCTTGGAGGAAATAAACGGGAGCTACAGATGCTGGTTTATACAAAATGATACAAAGTACTTGAGTAACTCAGTGGGTCAGGCTGCTTCACTGGAGAACCATGGACAGGTGACGTTTTGGGTCGGGACACTTCTTCAGATTAGATAGGTGCTGCTTCTGGTTGGGTTTGAAAAGGGTCTCACCCAAAACGTCACCTATCCTCCAGTACGGAAGCGGCCGTTCCAGGTGTCCCAAGCCGCTGTGAGGATTCTCCCGACGCCGGAGCACCATCACCCGGCGAGAACGGCCTGAAACATCGGGTCTCCGTGGAGGCAACTGTGGAGGCCTCAATAGGCCCGACTATGGGTGAACTGGGGATGGGGACTGGACTTTGTGCCTTCCCTCATAATGGGAACCATTGTGGGGGGATGTTCTTTATGTTTAAATCTCTTATTAATGTTATGTCTGTATTCTTTCTTTATGTGCTGCATTGGCAAGAAGCATTTCACTACACCTAGGTGTATGTGACCATTAAATAACCTTTGAACCTTTGAACCTATCCATGTTCTCCAGAGCTGCTGCCTGACCTACTGAGTTACTGCAGCATTTTGTTTCCTTTTAACTCAAATCTTCCCTACACTTAACTTTTTTTAAATGAATGCAGTCACACTTCGTGCACCAACCAACCCCACATAAAGATGTGGAGCCACATGTTCCTGAGCAAAACACCTAGTGCTGGAAGACTAGGTTAGGCTGTCTAAAGAGGGCTCCCAACCTGAAACGCCACCTATCCATTGCCTCCACAGATGCTGCCTGATCCGCTGAGTTACTTCAGCACTTTGTGGTTTGCTCATGATCCAGCCCATGTCCTCTTAAAGTGTCTCAGAGAAACAGCTTTTTTTATGATGTTCCAGAGAAGCATCTTGCAATATTTTGCTAAATTATTTGTGATGTTGGAATACAAATCACTTTTGCAAGAAATAAACATGATGACTTGTTTTGTTATATATTTTTCCACAACTGCTGTATTTCATACACCTGTCGCCTTCTAGTTGAGGCATTGATTCACATCTTAAATAAACCCAACCTCTTATCTCAGTCTTCAGAAACGAATGGAGAAAACATTTGTTGAAATACATCCAGACACTGCAGAATTATTATGAAGTCTGAAGAAGGGTCTCAACCTGAAATGTCGCCCATTTCTTTTCTCAAGAGATGCTGCCTTACCCTCTGAGTTACTCCAGCATTTTGTGTCAACCTTAGAATTATTATGAAGGCAGGTTTACATTTTAGGGATATACCAATTACTGCCATTGTAACATGAACTTCAGTGATTGGCAATCTTTTGTTGGTAAGTAGGCATGAAATGCATGAGACTTGTCAGCTTTGGTGGCAATACACTTGGTTTAAGGAGAAGGTTTGTGGGTTATACTACATTTGTGGATTATACTACATAATCACAATATGATATGTGATTAAGACCCTCAGGAGAGATCAATAATACGCCAATTACGTTGGTAAACATATATGCGCCCAATTTTGATAATCCTCAATTTTTTAATAAAATTCTGAATATAATTGCAGAATGTACTTATCAAAATGTCATAATTGGAGGAGACTTTAACTGTGTTTTAGACCCTTATCTAGATAAATCGATGCAAAAACAAAAAGGTAATAGGAAATCTAAAACCAGTGAACTTTTACATACATATATGGAAAACACAAATATAGTAGATGTGTGGAGGATTGCAAACCCGACAGGAAGGGATTATTCGTTTTATTCAACGGTGCATAAAACATACTCACGGATAGACTATTTTCTTGTGGATACAAAATTAATTCCGCACACTATGAACCCTAAATACCACACTAATGCGATCTCAGACCACTCCCCGCTAACTTTTGTTTTAAAACTAGAAGGAATGTCTATGAATAAATCGTTCTGGAGGTTTAACTCGCAAATTTTAAAAGACCCACAAGGGAGTATATATCTAAAAAAACAGATGGACCTATTTTTTGAGATAAATGATACACCAGATATATCCCCCACGCTATTATGGGAATCCTTCAAAGCATTTATTAGAGGAGTCATTATTTCATTTCAAGCTTATCAAAATAAAAAGAATAAGAATGAACAAAGACATTTAGAAGAACAAATAAAACAATTAGATACAGATAATGCTAAAGATCCAACTATGGATAAACATAATAAAATCCTATTATTGAAATTCAAGCTAAATAAATTACTGTCAGAGAAAGTTATAACATTATTTCAAATTACAAAACAAGAACACTTCGAATTCGGGGATAAACCCCACAAACTTTTAGCACGCCAACTGAAAAAACGGGAAAAAGAGAATGCAATATTAAAGATTAAATCAGATAGAGGGGAATTATTAACATTACCCAAGGATATCAATAAAAGATTTGCTCAATTTTACCAGAATCTATACACATCTAAAACGTTAATAGACAATAATAAAATTTCAGAATTTCTAGATAACTGTAACCTACCACAATTAGAACTGAGGGAACAAGAGGAACTGGGAGCACAAATTACTTCTAAGGAGATAGAAGACACAATAAAAACACTAAAGAATGGAAAAACACCAGGACCAGATGGATTCAGTAATGAATTTTATAAATCTTTTTATGACATAGTTACTCCACGATTACAGAAAATGTATACATATGCTTTTGAGGAGCAAAGCTTACCTGAAACACTAGCAGAATCAACGATCATATTAATACTTAAAAAAGATAAAAATATAGAAGAACCAGGTTCATATAGAGCTATTGCTTTGTTAAATACGGATCAAAAAATAATAGCGAAAACACTAGCCAGTAGACTAAGCAGGTATGTTAGTAGATTAATAAATGAGGATCAAACAGGATTTATACCTAAGAGACATTCATTCAATAACTTGAGACGTTTGCTTAACATAATGCACTCACATAAATCTCACGACCAAGAGTTAGCTATCATCTCACTGGATGCAGAAAAAGCGTTTGATCAAGTAGAATGGGATTATATGATTAAAGTATTGCAAAAATTCCAATTGGGAGAGAACTTCATTGCATGGATAAAACTATTATATAACAAACCTACGGCTAGAATACTAACTAATAATATATTATCCTCGAAATTTGAACTATCAAGGGGCAATAGACAAGGTTGTTCATTATCTCCGCTGTTATTTGCTTTGGTAATTGAACCCCTTGCTGAAAAAATAAGAACACACCTGGATATTTACGGTTATAATACAAAATATTCAAATAACAAAATATCCCTATATGCCGATGATGTACTACTGTACATCACAAAACCACAAATTAGTATACCGAATATATTAAATTTAATTGAGGACTTTGGATCCTTTTCAGGATATAGAATAAATTGGAACAAAAGTGAAATTATGTCGATAAAACCAAAAGACTCAACACATCTCAGGAAATTCCCCTTTAAAATAGCTACAGAAAAATTCAAATATTTGGGAATTGAAATTACTAGAAATTACCAGGATATGTTTAAAGCCAATTATAATCCCCTACTTAAGAAATTAAATAATTTGATTAAATTCTGGAAAACACTTCCGATGTCCTTAATAGGCAGAATAAACGCTATAAAAATGATTTTCTTACCACAAATTCTATACCTATTTCAATCAATACCTATATATCTCCCAAAAAAGTTTTTCAAAAAATTGGACTCAGACATTACAAATTTCATATGGGATTATAAACCCCATAGAATACAAAGAACACACCTTAATAAACGAAAAGAGTGGGGGGGTCTAGCGCTCCCTAACTTTATGTATTATAATTGGGCAGTAAATATTAAAAATATGATTCACCTGCTGGACAATTCTGCCCAGCAGGCGGACTGGATTGTAATGGAAAAAGGGGATTGCTCCCCGAGTAATATAGGAGCGATTATCCTCTCACCAATAAATCTGAATAATAAAAATTATAATAAAAACCCAATTATACATAGCACAATTAGAACATGGAAACAAATAAAACAGAATCTAAAATTAAGAAACCTATCTCTCTCAATACCAATAGCCAATAACCCATCGTTTAAACCATCAATCATAGACAAATCATTTATACATTGGGAAAGAATGGGAATCAAAACGCTCGAAGATCTGTATGAAGTGGGAAAATTACTATCATTTCAACAACTACAACTGAAATATAATTTGAAAAATAACCAATATTTTAAATATCTTCAAATTTGTGATTATTTGAAAAAATACACAAAAGACTATCATAATATGCCTTCCGACTTACTGGATGAAGCAATGAAGACAAAGGCGGAATCAGCTAACTTAATATCGTACTTATATAATATCATTTTAAACATAGAAATACCCACAACAGATGGAATTAGAAGAGACTGGGAACAAGAATTAGCTATAAAAATTTCAAAAGAGAGCTGGGATAAACATTTACTACAGGTGCATAAATGCTCGATCAATGTACGACATACGCTTATCCAATTCAAAACATTACATAGACTATACTATTCAAAAACTAAATTAAATAAAATCTTTCCCAATGTTTCACCAATCTGTGATAAATGTCTGTGTCAAGAAGCTACCATAGCGCATTCTTTTATTTTTTGTACAAAAATCCAAAAATTCTGGCATGGAATATTTGATATTTTTTCAAAATTAATTAAAATAAAACTGGTACCAAAACCAGAATGGATCATTTTTGGGATATCGGAAGATATCCCTGAATTAAACGTGTATCAGAAGAATTTACTCAATTACGGGCTAATAATGGGAAAAAAGCTCATACTTAAATTCTGGAAAAATGCGCCCACACCAACAATAAAAATGTGGATATCAAATATGTTTGAAACATTACATCTGGAAGAGATGAGATTCCTCTTAGCAGATAAAGCAAACCAATTCCAAAAGACGTGGTCTACGTTTATGGACCTATTACAAGCATGAGGTGCAATAGTAATTTTAAATAAATAAATAAATAAATAAATGGTATCAGGACCTGGCATTGGGAGATAAAACAACAAAAACAGACTTGGTTGGTAGTCTTTCTGCGGAGTTTAATGTTATAATAGAGCGATTGTCCTTACTTTCTTTTTCTTTCTTTTCTAGGGTCTACTTTCTTACTTTACTTCCTTCTCTAACTTCTTTTCTAAGGGGCTTTCTTTTCCCAACACTCTTCTGCACTTCACAACTCTTGCGCACCTTCTTTACTTTCCTTACTTCTATCTTTTTCTTAAAGCTTTAAAAAAAAAAAAAATGAAGCGGTACAAAAAATGTATTAAGATATATGTGTTGTGTGTTATTGTAATTTACCGTACTTCTAATAAAAAAAAAAAAAAAAAAAAAAAAAAAAAAAGAAACGAATGGAGAAAACATTTGTTGAAATACATCCAGACACTGCAGAATTATTATGAAGTCTGAAGAAGGGTCTCAACCTGAAATGTCGCCCATTTCTTTTCTCAAGAGATGCTGCCTTACCCTCTGAGTTACTCCAGCATTTTGTGTCAACCTTAGAATTATTATGAAGGCAGGTTTACATTTTAGGGATATACCAATTACTGCCATTGTAACATGAACTTCAGTGATTGGCAATCTTTTGTTGGTAAGTAGGCATGAAATGCATGAGACTTGTCAGCTTTGGTGGCAATACACTTGGTTTAAGGAGAAGGTTTGTGGGTTATACTACATTTGTGGATTATACTACATAATCACAATATGATATGTGATTAAGACCCTCAGGGATTTGATCACATTATCTAGACTGACAGTTCAAAGTATCACTGTGGATGTGTTGCCTCGTTAGAGACTCCGTTTTTCAGATGAAATGGTTAAACTTACGTTTTCTCATTAGGTTAAAAATAACCTTACAGAAGTTTTGTGATACAGAAATGGGTTACTAGCCTGGTCTACAACTTTTTCTCAATGTACATAATTAAAATAGTTTTAAAGAAAGGGTGAAAATTAAAAAGAAAATGCAAATGGAGACACAAGGAACAGGCGATGACGGAATCTTGTGTAGAACACAAAGTGTTGCAGTAACTCAACGGGTTAATCAGCATTATTGCAGGACATTGATAGGTGACGTTTCAGGGTGTGGGGGAGACCCGTTTTCAGAAAATGCAGATGCTGGAAATCTGAAAACCACAGATCTGAAATCTGAAATGAAAATAGAAGTTGCTGTAAATGCCTTTGTTTCTGATTTACAGTAAAACAGATAAAAATCATTAAAACATATAACCCGACTATTCAACTCTTAGCTGTTAGTGGGATTTACTGTTTCCAAATTGTCTACTGCGTTGACTTGCTCTACAATAGTAGCTAAATGCCAGTGTAGTACCTCAGGATATCAATTAAAATGTTGTATTGATGCACATGATAAGATTTTAGATCACACAAGAAATGTGTCTTCAACTGTGATAAATAATCACATATCATCATAGAATCATACATATTTTACAATACAGAAGGAGGTGATTTGATCCAACATATCCATCCTTGTTGATAAATATCCACCTAGTCCGCTACCAACTCCCAGCATTTATTGTTCGTAGACCTATAGGCCACAAATATTAATGGATTTTAGTAAGGCTTTTGATAAGGCAGATCCAGAAGATTAAAATGTATGGGATTCATGATGATTTGGTTTTATGGATTAAAAGCTGGCTTAATCATGGAGGACAGAGAGTTGAGGTGCAAGGTAGATATTCTGGCTGGAGGTCTGTCTATATATATATATATATATATATATATATAGATACGTATATATATTTTTTTGGATTGACATCACCTTAAAACATACATTGTCAAACATTCTTGAAGCAGCATCTCATTCAAAAAGGAGTGACTATATGTCAACTGTCTGAAACAAAAGCAGCAAGAGAAAGACATACTGCAGACATAACGAAGAGTTTGGACATCATTTTAGAGCTGTACTTGACATTTGTAAAGCCACATTTGGAGTACTGTGTACTCCAAAACTTCATGTAGACATCCAAGTACTGTTTAAATGTGACGAGGATTTCTGCCTGCACCCTTTTTCAGTCCGTGAAATTCAGATCCAAAACAAATGCAAAAATAAAATGTTGTCTCCAGTTTAATCCTTCTCTCCATATTTAAAATGTATGTCCCTAGATTTGATGACCCCTTTGCTAAGGGAAAATATGTTTTTACTTGCTTTAAATAGGCCAATCTCCTTGATGTAGGAAGGACCTTCTACAGGTACACAGTGGAGAGCATGCTGACCGGTTGGTTCGGCAACTTGAGCGCCCAGGAACGGAATAGACTACAAAAAGTAGTAAACACTGTCCAGTCCATCAGTGTCTCTGACCTCCCTACCATGGAGAGGATCTATCGCAGTCACTGCCTCAAAAAGGCTGGCAGCATCATCGACCCACACCATCCTGGCCACACACTCATCTCCCCGCTACCTTCAGGTAGAAGGTACAAGAGCCTGAAGACTGCAATGTCAAGGTTCAGAAATAGCTACTTCCCCACAGCCATCAGGCTATTAAACTCAACTGAAACAAATCTCTGAACACTAATAGACCATTATCTGTTTATTTGCACTTTATCTGCTTATTTATTGATGTGTGTATATATTTATATAATGGTATATGGACTCACTGATATGATATGTTCTGTATTCGTGCCTACTATATTCCGTTGTGCTGATGCAAAGCAAGAATTTCATTGTCCTATCTGGGATATGACAATAAACTCTCTCTTGACTCTTGACTCTTGATGTTGTTTAACTACAAAGGGTGGAAAGACGATTTACGAGGATGTTACCGGTCTGGAAGGTTTCAGTTATTTGACAAGAAGCTGGATAGGATAAGTCTTTTCACCCTGGAGTGTAGGAGACTAAGGGATGACCTTACAAAGTGGTATAAAGGCATGAAGGGCAAGATAAAGTGAAGTGCACAATCTCTTCCCCAGGGTAGGGGAATCTAAAATTGTAGGACATAGTTTTAAGATGAGATGGGAAAGATTTAAAAGGAACCTGACAGTTAACATTTCTGTGTAGAGTGGGATGCGTACATGGAACAAGCTGCAAGAGGAAGGGGTAGAGACAGTTACAATTACTATATTTAAAAGATACTCGGGTAGATACATTTGAAGTGCAGGAAAGATTTGAAGTGCAGGTAAGTGGGACTAGCTCGGCTAAGTAACTAGATGTGCACGAACGAGTTAGGCCAAAGGGCCTGTTTCAATACAGTACAGCTCCGTGACTCTCTGACCTGGTACTATCATCAGAAAAATCTCCAGCACTTTCTCCACACAATCACACTTTTCCTGTAATATTATAACATGACTTCAGAGATTCAATGTCACTTCAGGTCGTGGTGTGCACTGCTGCATATCAGACTTCAGGGCACAGGGGGTGTTAGGATCGATGCTTTCAAATGTGTTTTCTTGGCAATTGTCCCACATTCTTCTGGTTTGAAAGATTGTTAGTTGTTTATTGAAGCCATATTTTGACTATTATATTCACTGTAGATAGGCCATTTAAAGGGGCATTCACACTTGATGTGGACCTTTTCCACCTACTTCAGGCAACTTTGGAGGCTCCTTGAGCACTGGAAGCAACTGAGAACCAGAGAACAACTCAGGTTAAGGTTAAGGGTTTATCCACATTAACTCTTTGAGGAATGTGCTGATCTGGTGCCTCAGCTGATATTATGAAACAGAATTTGGAAGCAGAATAGATGAAGAGAAGGGTCCATGTCCACAGGAAGCCACACACTTACCTTCACCTCTCTCAAGAGCAATGCCTCCAGAGATTAATGTTTTCCAAGCTAGTGGACACGAAGTTATAAGCTTCAATGGTTCAATCAATAGTTCAAGCATGCTTTATTGTCACATGTGCAAATGCACAGTGAAATTTGTTTCTTACAAACAGTCCAGTTATGTATTGCCACACCTAAGCACATCCTGATTAGCAAAGTGTACAGAAATTGTCCACTGAGCTCGCATGCAAGAGGCGCCATGTTTTGGCACCATTGTCAGAGTCCATTCTTGAGAATGTTGCCTGGTCCGGACAAGCCTGAGGCTGCTGGGGGCCCCCAGCCATCGCCTTCCTTGGACATTGGATCGACCTGCAAACCGCCGTCGCTCAGTGAGACAAGTTCCATTCATGTCACGATTTCCCTAACCATGGAAGCCAAGATGATTGAAACTATACTATCACAGAGAGTGGTGAGTCTGTGGAATTCTCTGCCTCAGAGGGTGATGGAGGCGGGTTCTCTGGATGCTTTCAAGAGAGAGCTTGATAGGGCTCTTAAAAATAGCGGAGTTAGGGGATATGGGGAGAAGGCAGGAACGGGGTACTGATTGGGGATGATCAGCCATGATCACATTGAATGGCAGTGCTGGTTCGAAGGGCCGAATGGCCTACTCCTGCACCTATTGTCTGTTGTCTATTGTCTATCCAAATTAATCTAGGCAACAAATGGTGATTATTCTGTAATTCTGTTTGCTGAGCACTGCAGCAATAAAAAAATGAGCCATGATGTTCTCCACTCAATGAAAAGGAAATTTGACTTCATTTCCTGTAGCCCAAGGGTATTATCCTCGGAGCAGGCACAAAGAATTGGAAACATCATAAGTATCCTGAAAGGATAAGGGTTATTTTGTTCCTCCTTGGCATCTGACTTGTGTCCTTGCTCCAACCACAGTACTGTAACAGTGCCATAATAATGGCTGTCATGAATTTGCCAGAAGCCTATTCTGGCATTTCTGCTTGGGCTATTGAATCATGTCCTTGTTAAATGAATGTGTGGCATTCAATGGTGCTTCAGGCTATTCTACACTTGAATGATAACTTCCCACAGATAATTATGGCTGACTGGTTCTGCCATCTTCATTGTGAGAGTCATGTACTCTTGGCATTTGTTGCTTGCTGGTCCACCTGCAATTACACCTGCATCCCGATGCCAGGAATTTTACTGCTCCTGAACTTTTATCCTTTCCTGTTCTGCGCTGACTCTGGTGATCAGAACCACTGCCAAGGCAGGTACGCCTGCCAAGGCAGTAAATTCAACCGGACATTAAGTGTACAGGAGTAAAATTATCATCAATGTGCACCTTCTGTTGTACGGTGCCATCTCTGAGGCAAAATAAATGGACATGTTTATATGAGGGAGTTGCAAGGTTAAATGATGAATTGTGCTGGGAAGATGAACAACACACGGACTTGATCAATTTACAGGGAGCTGCGGAAAGCAGTCCTTCCAACAATTGACAATTTTATCCATTTGCATCCCCTTTTCCCTGTACCCCACCCCCATCACAATCCTTGCTACCAATGATCCATTCGTTCTCTGGATTTAGATATCCCTCACATTGATGATTGAAGTATGATTTGAGTGGCTGAAAATGTTAACAATCCTCAGCTACTCCAGATCCTTTCTGTGTCAATCAGATTACATTGTTGCTCTGTATTATTCTCAGTGGCCGTGGCTCCTCTAACATTTCACAAAACATCTGCAGTGACTGGTCGTACAAAGGATTTACATAGAGTCATAGTCAAAAAGCACAGGAACAGGCCTTTGGCTCAACCTACCCATGCTGACCAAGATGCCCGGTCTACTCTAGTCCCACCTGCCTACATTTGGACCATATCCCTCAAACCATTCCTATTCATGCACCTGTCCAAATGTCTTTAAATATTATTATAGTACCTGCCTCAACTACCTCCTCTGGCAGCTCATTCCATACACCCACCAACCCTCTGTGTGAAAAGGTTGCTCCTCAGGTTCCTATTACATCTTTCCACTCTCACTTTAAACCTATGTCCACTGGTTCTTGATTCCCCTACTCTGGGTAAAAGACTCTGTGCATCTACTCTTTCCTTTCCTCTCATGATCTTACACAATTATATGTTGAAACCATTTGATTTACACATGCAGTGATGTGCAGAAGCAATGAGAATAATGGTTTGGTTTTAGAGAACTTCATTCATTTCAATTGGTTGCAGTCAATAGTTATGATAGATTCTACAGTAGACCATTGTAATGAGTGTGTACTGAGCACTGATGTGTCTGGACAGTGAATGTATAACTACAAAGAAAGAATAGAATAGGGAGGTGAGTATTCACATGTGACCTTTCGACTAGATGTTCTATAAGTTGATGCGAATATTTTTGCATAATTGGTAACCTGGTATGGAACGCTATCTTCGCAGATTGGTTATAAGAACACGTTTGAAAATGGGATTGACACCATAAAATGCTCGAGTAAAAACATAAAATGCTGGGAAAGCTCAGCAGGTCAGACAGTATCTTTGGAAACAGAAACAACAAAACTGAAGATGCCTCTCAGCATCTATGAGAAGGGAAACAGTTAGAACTTCAAGTCAGTTAGAACTTTCACTGACTCGAAATGTTAACTGTCTTCATTCTCAAAGATGCTGCTTGACCTGCTATTTTTCTAACATTTACATTTTTTTTCCCCAGATTTACAGCATCTACAGCCTTGTTCTGATTTTCAAAGTGGGAAACCCTTCTTTCCTTGCAGTGGAAAATTCCCAGCCTACCCACTGTTGCTGGATGATGCCGTGGGTCCTCATCTGTGGATTCTCACCCCTGTTCCTCTTCCTCCTCATCTCCCTGCAGGCCGCCAGGCTCCAAGACACCTTCCTCTTCCTCAGATGCGGCAATGAATAGTAAATTGAGAAACATGACAGGGAACCACAAGAATTCATCCAGACTCCAGACTCCAGACTCCAGAACCAGACTCCTGCATCTGCAATCTCTTGTGCCTCCTTGTGGCCAGGAGATTGATTATATTGACCATGATGGAGAATGCAATCCTGGCACAAGAGCATGGTCTTCCCTGAACAGGTCCCAGGAAAGCGGGATATGGATTATGTGTAGACTGATGAAAATCTGCATTATGTTCAGCACAGACATGATGGGCCAAAGGGCCTGTTCCTGTGTTTAGTTTAGTTTAGAGATACAGAGTGGAAACATGCCCTTCGTACCTCCGATTCCATACTGACTGGTGATCAGCCGTACACTAGTTCTATTCTACACACTAGAAACAATTTGCTGAAGAAAATTAACACAAATTTGCATGTCTTTAGAATGTGGGAGGAATCCAGAGGACCTGGAGAAACCCACGCGGTCACAGAAAGAATCTACAAACGCTGTACAGACAGCAGCCGTAGTCAGGATCGAACGAGGAACTCTGGCGCTGTAAGGCAGCAACTCTACCAATGCGCCACTGTGCCACACTGTACTGTTCTATATTCTGTTATATTTCCATCAGCAGCCTCTTGTGGTAAGGTCCATAATTCCTACAATAATAAAAAGCACCTACTGAGGCCCTCATTAGATGAACATTTCAGCATTTAAATGCATCAAATGAGCTCACAGTTGGTTTTAGCAGTGTCAGTGGATTTTTGGTAGCCTCACCTTATGTCTGCATTTGGATACTCAAATATCCTCCCTCTCTGAGTGTAAGGTGCTGTGCCTTTTTATCACAAAGGGAATAGCAAAGTTGACAAGTAAACTCAGTTAAAATGAGGGTGAATCTTGAAAGTGGTACGTATGTTCTACCCACTAATATGATGTGGAAGCTAGAAAATGGAACAGTGCAAATTGCAAGATGAGAGGAGTAGATTGGGCAGACGCACAGAGTCTCTTGCCCCGCATATAAGAATTGAGACCAGAGGACAAAGGTTTAAGGCAAGGGGGGAAAGATTTAATAGGAACCTTAGGTTTCACAGAAACGATGGTGGGTGTATGGAACGAACTGCTGGAGGAGGGAGTTGAAGCAGGTACTATCACAACATTTAAGAACCATTTAGACAGGTACATGGATAGGACAGATTTAGAGGGATATGGGCCAAATGCAAGCAGGTGGGATTAGTGTAGACGGGACATGTTGGTCATTGTGGGCAAGTTGAGCTGAAGGGCCTGTTTCCATGTTGTATGACTCAATGACTCTGTGACTCTATGATAATAACTAACTGCTCCAAACTGTTTATTACAGAAGGATAAATAGTGCACGGTGTGCTGTAACCAATTTTGGGATGGGCATTATTTCCAACAATTCCTGGTGGAATACCGTGAACTCCTATGTCTAACATCTAGAATAAGCTCTTTACCAATGCAAAACAGCTTCTACTGGTTCCAATTTCTAGCTATATTTTTCCAGCAATCCGATCATATGGCAGTTAGTCCAAGTTTGGAGCTTAGACCCTAATTTGTGCAGAATGAGTTTGCGGTCCGTAATACTGACTCACTAATCTTCGTAACCTCCAATCACTATAAACTGTTTAAGAAAGCATAATTGTACATTCACAACATGCTTCGGTATTTTTAAGCAAATCAGGATAACATTCTTGATCCAAACTGAACAAGAATGAGTAGGCATGCGTTAATAGCACAGACAAGCAAAGTATCCCTTTTTAGAGTTATCTAATTTCAAATTCAGGTTAGTTTGGTGTCGTATACACAGCAGGATGAAACAAAATTCCTACCTCACATGAAGCTCACAGATAAACAATATACATAGAGTAAGAATAACTACAGCATTAAATACGACAAGTGCAAGATCCCGGAACCCGGAAAGGTGCAAGATTGTAGTGCAGATCTGAGTATAAAAAAATATTGAAGTACAAGAACAGAATAACCAAACGAGGCAAACTCCTTATACATCATTGAAGGAAGTAAGAATGCCCCTTCAGTGCCAATTTAAAGCAGCTTAAAGTGATTAACAATTGTTTCCTTTGAGCCTTTAGCATTCAACATAATCCTGCTTAGTTTTGAGTGGAGTATTTGTAGCTTTTGCAATATTTGAATATTTGAACAGTTTCATTAACATAATCCAAGTGGCAATAAAGTACATGCACTATCTATCCTGAAATTGCTAAATTCTGTTTTAAGTGTGATCTGAGACATTTCAATAATTCAATTTATGTTGAGATTTCATTAATCTGTATTTGAAGTTAGCTTTGAAGGATGGTGACCAGAAGAAAAAAAAAGATCATATGGTGATGATTACTGCAGCAGCAAGTGACAAAAAATCTGCTTCAACAGAGAGAAGAAATACATTTATGACAATTTTTGGGTTATTTCAAGTATTTCCTGAAATACATCTAAGTGCTTCCTGGTTGAATCACACTTTTGCGTTTAGTTTGCCATGAATTACATAATTCCCCCGTGACATGATCTTTTTGAAAATCAGTCCATGTTACTGTATCTCAGAGGTGATCATCGTTGGGTAACCTCAGGACAACGAGGTCTTTATAGTGTAGCAGTTACCAGGAAGATACCAAAACAGACGCAAAATGCTGGTGTATATCAGCGTGTTAGGCAGCATCTCTGGAGAATATGGATAGGTGACATTTTGGGATAAGAACCTTCTTTAGATTAATTGTAATGAGGGGGAGAAAGCTCGAAGGGAGGTAGGGGTGGAGCAAAGCCAGGCAAGCGATAGATGGATCAGGGTGAAGGGGGTTTAATTGGCAGATGGGCGGACAAAGGCTAGAGATGAAGAAAGACAAAAAAGCATTCAGATAAAGAGTCAGGAGGTGTGAACATGTGCCAATTGGCACATATGACAAATTTTATTTAACCTTTATTTAACCAGGAGAAGTCTCATTGAGATTAAAAATCTCTTTTACAAGAGAGTCCTGGCCAAGACAGGCAGCAGCACAGTTCCACAGTTACAGACAATAATTTAAAAACAACAGAGAACATATAAATAGAGTCACAGTCATAACATCATCAAACAAAGCATGTACAGACAGAAGAGCCCGCTTCAACATCATTAAAAAGGGATTTAAATCTGTTTATAGAAACCAGCTCCTTAAGTTTCAGTTCATTCTGCAGCTGGTTCCATGCGAAGGGAGCAGCATAACTAAATGCCCTTTTCCCCAGTTCAGTATGGACTTTAGGTACAGTTAGTAAGAACAAGTCCTCAGAGCGGAGCTGATAAGTTCCTGTGCTTTTTCGAATTACATACTTCTGCAGGTATGAAGGAAGAATACCGAGGATAGTCTTATAAATAAGGATATGCCGATGATGGAGTCTGCGGGTGGACAGGGCAAACCATCCAACTTGAGCATACAAAGTGCAGTGGTGCGTGAGGGTTTTAAAATTAGTAACAAATCTCAGTGCTCCGTGGTAGACCGTGTCCAAAGACTGTAGGCATTTTGAAGATGCATTCATATATAAAACATCACCATAGTCCAACACAGACATAAACGTTGCAGCAACAAGTCTTTTTTTGGCTTCAAAAGAAAAACAAGATTTGTTTCTAAAGTAAAAACCTAATTTTATCTTTAGTTTTTTCACAAGTTGCTGGATATGAGGTTTAAAAGAGAGAGAATCGTCAATTATAATTCACAGATATTTATATTGAGACACAGATTCAACCACAGAGCCCTGCAAAGTGGTGATAGGAGGGAGGTACGAGGGCTTTGATTTAGCTATAGTGAACAGCATGAGCTTTGTCTTGTCAGCATTTAAAACAAGTTTTAAATCTGCAGCTGGTTCCATGCTTTAAATCACACAGGTTACGTTGCACAGTGTTAAAAGCAGTTTGGAGCTGACAGAGAGCCTGATTTGGGGTAGACGCAGAGCAATATATCACTGTGTCGTCAGCATAAAAGTGAAAATTTGCGTTCGGAGCTTTTTGATCTAGACTATTAATATAAATAGTAAATAATAAAGGTCATAGAACCGATCCCTGTGGCACACCCTTGGACACATTAAGAGAGCTAGAAGTAATACCTTCTGCTCGCGCACACTGGGATCTGCCTGATAGATAGTTTTTAAACCAACAGACAGCTTGATCAGACAAACCGATGCTGCATAGCCTTTGTAACAATAAGGCACGATCCACAGTATCGAAAGCCTTTGATAGGTCAACGAAAAGGGCTGCACAGTGTTGCTTATTGTCTAAAAATTCAATAAAATAATTTACTACTTTTAAAGCAGCTGTTGACGTACTATATTTTTTCCTAAAACCAGATTGAAATTCAGATAAAATACTGTTAGTTGATAAAAAAGTCCTTCAGTTGTTGGTTTACAATGGATTCCAGCACCTTAATTAAAACAGACAGTTTGGAGATGGGCCTATAGTTGTTTAGCACAGTGGGGTCCCCCCCTTTTAACAGTGGGAGAACAAAGGCAGATTTCCAAATAAGGGGAATTTCGTTTGTCTCCAGGGATAGATTAAAAAGATAAGTCAGAGGCAATGCAATAAAATAGTAAGATTAAACGAGAACTTACCAGTTTGAAGTTTGATCTGTATTTTATGAGGAGTTACGATGAGGGATTATGTGAAGAACCCGCTCAGTGCGCAGGCGCGGCATACTTCCAAGCAGCGGTGTGGAATCACAGATAGACACAGTTATTTTGAAGTAAACATAGTAAAGATAAGGAGACATCAATTTATTAGTTTGATCCATATAATGAGGGTGGGAGCGGAGGGCACGTAATCCCTCATCGTAACTCCTCATAAAATACAGATCAAACTTCAAACTGGTAAGTTCTCGTTTAATCTTACTATTTTACTTCGGAGTCACGTGAGTGACTACATGAAGATTTCAAAGCTCTGTGATTTCAAACCATGTAACAGTTTCATTTCACTCACTGCCGAAGTTCTTGAGGGAGGAAGTGTTATCGTAATGAACCAATGAGTCTATTTGTAGAAAAACACAATGGTATTTTTTAAACAATAACAACAAAGAATTAAGTTGCTCCCCTGGACTTAAATTAAATATTTGCAGTTCGTAAATCTTTACTGCAAATAAACCAGGTTTTGCCAACGGCTTATTATAAAATTTCTGAACGGTCTTTTCCCTTCCCACCATCCTGCTGTAGCCAGGATGTGGTGTATAGGCATGTCCATTCTTTAGCCGTCGACATGGATGCTGCCCTGGTGGAATAAAATTTGTACATGTTAGTGTTTATCCCAGCAGTTTCTAGCACCTGCTTGAGCCATCTCGCAATGGTTTGGCTCGTACCCCACCATAAGGTTTTTGTGACTGACCCACAAGGCTTTTCATCTCCCTCGAATATTCTGGTTGTGTCTATGTAGGATAGTAGGTAGGTCATGGCACATAACCGTGGTTCTGGTGGGTAAGCCACAACTGGATTAGGTGTTCCTGGTCTGCTCTGTTTGACCAGTCGCTGGATAACGACAGATCTGGTCTGGAGCTGTGATCATGTTGTCCAGTCGCAATAGGTGTAGTGACTGGACCCTCTGAGCGGATACAAGTGCCATCAACCTAAGCGTCTTTAGTGTAGCTTGCTCGAGGCGGGGGGGATATGGCTGGTGGCCATTCCCTGAGATATGTCAGGACCACACTGATATCCCAAATATGGGTATACCTGGGCTTAGGGCTTGATATTGTAAATGCCCTTCATCAGTTTTACCACCAGTGGATGGGATCCCATCGCCTGTTGTCCTGCCGCTGGTTTGAGATAAGCAGAAAGAGCACTCTGCGCTGTGTTGATGGCACTGTAGCTGATCCCTACATCGTGGTGTAGATGGCCAGGAACTCCAGTATGTTGGTGGCTGTAGCTGTTGCGTATGTTGTCCATGTTTCCTGGCAGTACTTCTCCCTTTTTTGATGCTGGTTAAGTACTGCCTCTTGGTGGATGTTCGAAGGGATGCCGACATGGTGGTGATGGTTTGTTTGGACAATCCCAGTTCCAGGTAAGGTCTGTTCAAACTTGCAACCCAGTCGTTTAATTTTCTCATGGCATGGGTGTTTAGCTTACCTGGTAGGTAAGTAGCTGATAGCCAAATATGTCTTTCGACATACCATTGCCAAATCATGTTGACCAATTTGTCGCATGATAATGATTTTATGCCACCCATATGGTTAATATAAGCCATCACCGTAGTATTTATCAATTTGTAACCGAACATGCAAGTGCTGCATATTAGATACATATGCTTTTAAACCATAAAAGGCGCCCAACATCTCTAGATAGTTAAATGCCCAGTGTAAGTAGTAATGATGACTCTAGTTTAGTCCATCTACCACTTGTGCTGGATATGGAGTTAGCCGCTCCCCAGCCTTGAGCACTGGCATCTGTTTGAATAACTAAAGTAGGGTTAGTGATAAAGATAGGGCTGAAACTATGCCAAACGTTTTCTGCCCACCACTGTAGCTCTGATATTGCTTCAGTGGGTAAGTTCATGACACGATCATAGTGACCTGTATGTCGTTTTATTGCCCGTACCTTTGCTCTCTGTAAATTTTTTGATAGTGCAAAGGTCCGAATTGTGTAGCCGGAAATGCTGCTACCATTTCCCCAATTACTCTTGCTACTTGTCGAATAGTTGGTCGCTCGTTGACCATTAATTTGTTGCATGATTGTGCTAATTCAACCATTTTTGCCTTTGGCAAGGTAACAGTCATATGGACTGAGTTAATTGTGAAGCCCAGGTAGTCCATGATAGTGGATGGCTTCAACTTAGATTTATCTGGATGTAGGACGAACCCCAGAGTTTCGAGGAGCTGTTTTGTAGCTGATACTGCTGCCACAGCCAATTCCATCGTTTTCCCTACTATTAGAATATCCTCCAGATATGCCATGACAATATGTTTTTGTTTTCTTAATATTGCCATGGCTGGGTTCAATATTTTGGTGAATAATCTTGGGCTGAAGTTCGCCCATAGGGCAATGCTTTGTACCATCCAGATAAATTTTAGGTATCTGCGATGATCCTTGTATATGGGTACTAGATAGTAAGCATCTTTAAGATAAATGCTTGCCATGAAGTGTCCTTTGGAATTCAGTTGTTTGGCAGTAACATATGTCTCCATTTTGAAATGTATATACTTAACAAATTTGTTTAGTGATGTTAAGTCAATGATGATGCGACAGACACCATCTTTTTTGGTTTTAGTGAATATATTCGATACAATTTCCAAAGGTTCATGTTTGGTCTTTTCGATGACCCCCTTTGTGATAAGTCTCACCAGTTCAGCTTGTCCCTCACGTTTCTCTTTGACGGAGGGAGAAATACCCTTTGGGGCCATTGTTGAACTGGCGGCGTTTTTTCTGACATGAATTGTATTTTATATCCTGTAATGTTGTTGAGTATATACTTGTCACTCGTGACCATACCCCATGCTTCTTTAAACAAGTGTAATCTCCCCCCTGTTAATAAAGCACCCTTATTCTCTATATGCTGGTAGGGACCAGACCCACCTACCTTCATGGTTATTGGCGATTCTGTTTCTTCATTTTCCTGAAGATTTTGTTCTGACGTGCTGGCGATGTTGGGGGGAGGCGCATTTTCCAGAGGGTCCGCTGTGGGCCCTGATCTGAAAGATCTTTGGGGATAATGTGCGGACCCCAAGCGTTCACCAGTCCCATATTGCGGACGTCGACTGGTGGATGCCGTGGGGTGCTGCCACTTGGGTATCGGAGGTCTTGGTTTGCTCGTCCCGGGGCCTGCCCTCATTAGGCCGAAGGTTTTTGATGCTTCCTGCATCTCCTTCAGTTTTTATTGAAGTCTTTCCCAAATAGCAGCTCGTCCGTCTCCGCAGCTGGGGCTTTACACAAGCCAGCAAATTTGGGATTGAGGGCAGGTCTTATGTTTCCCTCTGGAGATTGTTGATCTCAAATTGTGTGGTACACATTAATGCCAGCACATCCTGCTGGCAGGTATCCATCTCCGTGGTCTCCACGGAACGAGCAAAGGCTGTGATGGCTGACGTCAGGAGCCTTAGGATCCGCTGTAGTTTGAGTTCTTGGGTCTGGATGTGTGACCCACATGCCCCCAGATTTGGCTAGTTGACACTTTTTACTTTGAGGGCCTCACCGTTTTCTGGTGCTGTGTTGTTTCAGCACCTCAGCGAGCACCTTTTCCAGTAATGGTTGATGCTGGCCGCCATTCTTGGTTCCAGCGGTGCTCCAGCCCGTGGGGTTGCTACAAGCGGTCCATCACACCCAACAGCTCTTCATGTTCCTGCACCCCTGGCATACTCCCGAATTCGTCCGCCTGCCCCTGTTCCAGACCAGCCCAGCCCTGGTCACCAATGCTAGCTTCCAGTAATGAGGGAGCAGAGGGCAGTGCATGAGGCACTGTGGAGGGGGTGCCTGACCTCCCTCCGCGAGAGCGCTCTTTCTGCGCATCTCGCTGGAGCTGCTCCAATTGCTGTTGGATGCAGCTCAGGCGGCTGTCTCTCCTCTATTTAGGTGGAGACATGTCCCCGTCCGACAAATCGGACGCCACCGGCCGGATGCCTGTTCGGATGGCTAGACATCCAGCCCGCAGTTCAGGCACTAGCGGGACTAGGCTCGGCGCGGTGATGGGGATAGCGGGGCGACCGGTAATTGTTCCTACCGCCTGTTGCTGCCCCCCCTGCAATGGAAAGCTCCTCCGCTGGAGTCGAGCGGGGGACAGGTTCTTCTGGAGCTTTTGCCTTGTAGATGCGAGAGCGCCCCTCAAGCAGCACGTCTCGCAGGCATCTGCTCCGTGAGCCGCTCCAGCGGCTCAGGCGGCTCTCTCTCCCCCCAGTGCGGGTGGAGAGACGTCCCGTCCGACATCGGGAACACCTGCCGGATGCCTCTCGAGTGGCTATGCGTCCAGCCCGCTGCTCAGGTACTAGCGGGCTGGCCTCGGCACGGTGTCGGGGAATTACGGAACACCGGGTCGCTCCTACCGCCTGTTGCTGCCCCCCTCCCCAACGGGAAAACGGGGGACAGATTTATCCAGAGCCTTTTTCTCTGCCTGTAAAAAACACAAGCAGAAAAAGGCTCATCTGTAAAAGAAAACCCGACCTCAGGGTACTCACCTGACGGTCCGGTTCATCCTGTTACGGGACAGCCTAGCTCCCGTGGCAGCCGCTGTTGCACTGCTGGCGTAATGCCGCGCCTGCGCACTGAGCGGGTTCTTCACGTAGTCACTCACGTGACTCCGAAGTAAAATCAGCGGCTAACTTTAGGAAATAAGGCTCAAGGTTGTCTGGACCTGCCGATTTTTTTGTGTCTAAACATCTCAGGGCCTTATATACCTCTGAAAGTGTAACAGCATCAAAAGTAAAGGCTTGTCCCTCAAAAAAAAAACTACTATCAGAGCAAGCAGAGGAGCCTTGAGCTGTATTTTGAGAGTTGAAAAGTGAACCAGAGGCAATGAAATGCTCATTAAAACAACCAAGCATGTCAGCCTTTTCATAAATTTGGGTAGAGTCTTTGACAATGCATGGAGGTAGCTCAATTACATTTTTATTTCCAGTTATTGATTTAATGGTTTTCCAGAATTTCAACGGATTGTTTAGGTTATTTGAAGTTTCAGTAAGGAAATGATCAGCTTTGGCTTTTCTAATTGCAACTGTGCTTGCATTTCGCAGCTGCCTAAAGAGCAACCAGTCTGATCCAAGACCAGTACTCCTGGCTTTAGACCATGCCACATTGCGCTCATGGAGTAAAATGGATAACTCTGACGTGAACCATGCATTATCCATGCCCCTTATTCTATACTTCCTAAAAGGAGCGTGCTTGTTAACAATTTCAATAAAACCATCATAAAAGAATTTCCAGGCATTGTCAACATCAGGAATTACATTAATTAATACAAATAAATATATCTTGTATCTTGAAACGTGAACCCAGAGGAAGGGACATAGGTGGAAGTGGACATGGGGAAGGGGAAATATACTAAGGCAAGTCCCAAATATATATATTTGCCCTTCCATGCTAACTACAATTCAAGACTATCAACACCCCAAAACACCCACGAGCCCTATTTCTACAAGGTACAAACAGCCTATTCTGTGTGGCCCCTAAACTTTAAATTCCCCCAACTGAAACCTAGCCACCTACTCCAGCCACCAATCTCGATCAGCCCCACCCCACCTGTCCAGGCCAATCCTAGTTATTAGAAACATAGAAACATAGAAAGTATGTGCAGGAGTAGGCCATTCGGTCATTCGAGCCAGTGCCGCCATTCAATATGATCATGGCTGATCATCCAAAATCAGTACCCCATTTCTGCTTTCTCCACAATTCCCTTGATTCCATTAGCCCTAAGAGCTAAATCTAACTCTCTCTTGGCATCTCCTAAACCACAATTACCACACACAGCACCCAACCCCCAAACACTTCTTGGCCCTCTTATGGACATCTGCCTGAGACCCTTTATTTGATTACTGCCACAATCTGGCTCAGTTCCCCATATTCTGATTGTGATTGACTGCTGACCCTCTTTTCACACAGAGAGTGGGGAATCTCTGGAACTCTCTGCCACAGAAGGTGGTTGAGGCCAGTTCATTGGCTATATTTAAGAGGGAGTTAGATGTGGGCCCTTGTGGTTAAAGGGATCAGGGAGTATGGAGAAAAGGCAGGTACAGGATACTGAGTTGGATGATCAGCCATGATCATATTGAATGGCGGTGCAGGCTCGAATGTATCCAAATGTGCTTCTATCCCATCTTTAATAACTGACTCTAGCACTTTCCCCACTACCGATGTTAGACTAACTGGTCTGTAATCCCCCGTTTTCTCTCTCCCTCCCTTTTTAATAAATGGGGTTACATTAGCTACCCTCCAATCCTCAGGAACTACTCCAGAATCTAAAGAGTTTTGAAAAATTATCACTAATGCATCCACTATTTCTGGGGCTACTTCCTTAAGTACTCTGGGATGCAGCCTATCTGGCCCTGGGGATTTATCGGCCTTTAATCCATTCAATTTACCTAACACCATTTCCCGGCTAACCTGGATTTCACTCAGTTCATCCATCTCATTTGACCCCCGGTCCCCTGCTATTTCCGGCAGATTATTTATGTCTTCCTTAGTGAAGACAGAACCAAAGTAGTTATTCAATTGGTCTGCCATGTCCTTGTTCCCCATGATCAATTCACCTGTTTCTGACTGCAAGGGACCTACATTTGTTTTAACTAATCTTTTTCTCTTCACATATCTATAAAAACCTTTGAAGTCAGTTTTTATGTTCCCTGCCAGTTTTCTTTCATAATCTATTTTCCCTTTCCTAATTAAGCCCTTTGTCCTCCTCTGCTGGACACTGAATTTCTCCCAGTCCTCTGGTAGGCTGCTGTTTCTGGCAAATTTGTATGCTTCATCTTTTGTTTTGATACTATCCCTGATTTTCCTTGTTATCCACGGATGCACTACCTTCCCTGATTTATTCTTTTGCCAAACTGGGATGAACAATTGTTGTAGTTCATCCATGCAGTCTTTAAATGCCTTCCATTGCATATCCACCATCAACCCTTTAAGAATCAATTGCCAGTCTATCTTGGCCAATTCACGTCTCATACCCTCAAAGCTACCTATCTTTAAGTTCAGTACCCTTGTTTCTGAATTAATTATGTCACTCTCCAATCCTAATTAAGAACTCAAACATATTATGGTCCCTCTTGCACAAGGGGCCACACACAACAAGACTGCTAACTAACCCTTCCTCATTACTCAATACCCAGTCTAGAATAGCCTGCTCTCTCGTTGGTTCCTCTACATGTTGGTTTAGAAAACTGTCCTGCATATATTCCAAGAAACCCTCTTGCTCAGCACCCCTGCCAATTTGATTCACCCAATCTATATGTAGATTGAAGTCACCCATTATAACTGTTTTACCTTTGTTGCACGCATTTCTAATTTCCTGTTTGATGCCATCCCCAACTCCACTACTACTGTTAGGTGGCCTGTACACAACTCCCACTAGCGTTTTCTGCCACTTAATGTTTCGCAGCTCTACCCATATCGATTCCACATCCTCCAAGCTAATGTCCTTCCTTTCTATTGCGTTAATCTCCTCTCTAACCAGCAAAGCTACCCCACCTCCTTTTCCTTTCTGTCTATCCCTCCTGAATATTGAATATCTCGGGATGTTCAGCTCCCAGCCTTGGTCACCCTAGAGCCATATCTCCGTGATCCCAACTATATCATAGTCATTAATAGCTATCTGCACATTCAACTCATCCACCTTATTACGAATGCTCCTTGCATTGAGACACAAAACCTTCAGGCTTGTTTTTACAACACTCTTACCCCTTATACAATTATGTTGAAAGGTGGCCCTTTTTGATTTTTGACCTGGATTTGTCTGCCTGCCACTTTTACTTTTCACCTTGCTACCTATTGCTTCTACCCTCATTTTACACCCCTCTGTCTCTCTGCTCACACCTTTAACTTCATCCTCGACTATCAAGCAGCAAACAATGGATCATTCACAATTTTTCCCATAACCTGGATAGATTTAACATTTTCCTCTTTATAAATAGATCCACTTGTGTAATGGTAATCAAGTTCAATTTTAAATTAGTGGACTACCACTAGATCGGGTAGCAAGCTTTGACTCACTCTTTCATGATCAACTTCAAATGTTCAAAGGTTCAAACTTAATATACATCCAAACTAACTTTCCTCTGAGATGATTGAAATACAACCAGTATCCTACAAATCATTAAGTTGAAAGCATAAAGGTCATTGCCCTATACATGTGTGTAAAAGTATCTTGCTATGTATAGACATCTGAAAATAGTGAGAAAAGCTGGAATATTTGTTTTCTGTCTGAGTGAGATATGTGGTTGAGACGAAGAACTATCTGATCGATTGATTCAATTTTTAACCTCTAAAATTATGGCTAATTTAAAATGTGAACTCAAAAAAGGATTCCTGACAGGATGACAAATGTAGGACATAATAGCAAGGCAGTCTAGGATAAGACTATTTGACTCAGAAGAGCAATGGGGAAATGCAAAGTGGCCAACTGCAAAACTTGATGGGCTGGAAAATAGGAGCAGATGGACTAATATTATGGTTGGAATTGAACAAAACAAACTTCTAATTAAGTTAATTGAAGAATGAATGATCTTACTGGTTAGATATGTCTGTAGAAATGAGCAAGTCCTTGTAGTAGAAGTCAATATTTTTATTCTTGCGGGAACAATGCTCTTTAAATAGAAGGAACTAATCAGCTAGAAGGCGTGAGGGTTGCACATATTTAAACGGAGCAATTAATTTATTGCATTCTTCTTGAATTGACTGAACTGGAAAAAATTTAATAGCAACCTGAGGGGCAACATTTTTTACACAAAGGGTTATATGCATATGGAATGGGCTGCCCGAGGAGATAGTTGAGGCAGGTACTATCACAACGTTTAAAAAATATTTGGACAGGTACATGGATAGGATAGGTTTAAAGGGATATGGGCCAAATTCAGGTAGGTGGGACTAGTGTGGATGGGGCACATTGGTCAGCATGTGCAAGTTGGACCATAGGGCCTGGTTTTATGCAGCATATCTATATTTTAATGCAGAGATTTGCAGTATCATTTCTAGTTCAAGTGATTAACAGTGTTATTTCTCTGACACTATGTTCTGGTGTTGATCAATCTCAGCAGTTCTTGCAGCCATTTACACAAATGGGCCGTGCTGAAGTAGCTTTAATTAAGTTAACGGAACAGTTAGTAAATTGCTGAATGCTGCAGTCACATTAAAACGATTTGCTGCTGGTTTCACCAAGTTAAAAATGGACATAATTGGAAATTATGATAATAATATGAAAGGTAGATATTTCGGTCCTTTGTTGAAATTTAAAAGGTTATTCAGGTGATTTAAATGTTGAACCAATTAATGATTTCAAATAACAAGGAGCATCATTTATGGGGGAAAAAGAGAAATTAATTATTCAGAGTAAAATTAGGTTTTAGGTTTGTGGAACAAGTAATCATAGGTAGACCGTGAAATAAAATGTATAGATATGTTCAAATATCAAATAAATACATTTAGGCAGAAAGTTGATAACAATTTGTAGGGAAACAGAATAATATTGAAAGAGTTAAATAGAATAGAATAGAATAGAATAGAATAGAATAGAATGCCTTTTATTGTCATTCAAACAGACAAGGTTTGAACAAAATTTCATTCCTACAGTCTTGACATTACAAAAAAAAAATAAGCCACACACTTAACACAATTTACACAAACATCCATCACAGTGAATCTCCAACACCTCCTCACTGTGATGGAAGGCAAAAGTCTTATCTCTTCCCATTGTTCTTCTCCTGCGGTCCAGCAGTCCAACTGCAGCATGGAGGTGACTGTGGCTCACGATGTTAAAGCCCCCGGTGGGCGATGGTAATTCCCGCGGCCTTTTAAGCCACGTGGGGCGATGTTAGGCCCTGCTCCGAGTCATTTAAACCCCGTGATTCCGGCGTGAGAAGTTGCCGTTGCGGGAGCTCTGAAAAGCGGTCTCCCACCAGGGACCTGCGAGCTCCCGATGATCCTGTCCACCGGGCCTGCGGTCGGAGCCTCCAAAGCTCCGAAGCTCCGAAGTTGGGTTGCAGCCACACGCCACCATAGCTATCCCCATACCGAAGTCGACCTGCTCCACGATGTTAAGCCCAACGACACCGGAGACCTGACAGGGAAAAAAGCGGATCCCCGTACAAGGAAGAGATTAAACAGTCCCCCCCCCCCCCCCTAACCCCACACCCCCCCCCCACCCCCACATATACACAGCTAAATAATAATACAAATTAGAACCAAAAACATACATCGAACAGGACAAAATTTAAAAAAAGACAGACGGACTGCAGCCGAGCCGCTGCCGTTAGGCGCCGACATTGGAGTGTGGATGGGAGGAGTTTCAAGTGGAGTCGAAAGCTAGTATAGCCTTGGTGGGCAGAATAGCCTTTTCATGTTCAATGAGTTTAGAAAAGTATTTTTTTTTTTTTTTTTTTTAATATTTTATTTTATTAGAAGTAAGTACAGTCATATGGCACCAAAGTGCCTAATATATATTTTCATAATACATTTTATGTACAACTTCTTTTTTTTTTTTTATTACACTGAAAAAAGATTAGAATAAGAAAAAGAAGTTAGATAGTAAAGGATAGAAAGATGTGAAATATATAGTGTGTGAACAAAGAAAAAGAGTGTGGATGGGAGGAGTTTCAAGTGGAGTCGAAAGCTAGTATAGCCTTGGTGGGCAGAATAGCCTTTTCATGTTCAATGAGTTTAGAAAAGTATTTTTTGAAGAAGGATTGCAAATATTTTGAAAAGCCAAGTGGGACTGAATTTAATCAAGAAGAGACTGACCTGGTGGTGGCAACTCCCATCTCCTGTTCTTTGATGGTCCATTGTACAAAATACAATTTCTGGAAGAAGACTTCTCTCATGGTGGACAAATCAAGAGATTAGTTCCATTTTCTTCATAAACACCAGCCCTTGGTGGCTTGGTTCGGCAATTTGAGCGCCCTGGAGAGGAAAAGACTACAAAAAGTAGTAAACACTGCCCAGTCCATCATCGGCTCTGACCTTCCTTCCATCGAGGGGATCTATCGCAGTCGCTGCCTCAAAAAGGCTGGCAGTATCATCAAAGACCCACACCATCCTGGCCACACACTCATCTCCCTGCTACCTTCAGGTAGAAGGTACAGGAGCCTGAAGACTGCAACAACCAGGTTCAGGAATAGCTACTTCCCCTCAGCCATCAGGCTATTAAACCTGGCTTGGACAAAACTCTGATTATTAGCAACCACTTTCTGTTATTTGCACTACCAGTTTATTTATTCATGCGTGTATATATTCATATCATGGTATATGGACACATTTATCTGTTTTGTAGTAAATGCCTACTATTTTCTGTGTGCTTAAGCAAAGCAAGAATTTCATTGTCCTATACAGGGACACATGACAATAAACTCACTTGAACTTGAACTGTATTTTATTTTGCAGAAAATCACCTTTACATGTAGCTTTTTATCAGCACCGCATGCAGTTGTATTTTTCCAATACCATGGAGTTAAAATAGTTGAGATGGGGCGTAAACAAGACAGAAGCAACACTGTTAATGCAAATGCAAACAACACATCTACTGACCTCTTGGTCTGCTAAATGGAATGTTGATTCTGTAAAGTGATGCACACAATTACTGCTCATGCCAGCACTATCCCTGATTACGATTATAGAATTTGAATTGCTTTTGAAAATACAAAGGTTGTTGCAGGGATGTTTAATATTTGAAAAGCAATCATTACTGAAGTAGATAACTAGCACATCGTAGAAACCATTAAGGTGTTATATTGACATTTCAAAGCTGCAAGGTATATGGGGAAGTGTCTGCTCACTTAATTTGGGACAGAGAAATTATTGAAATGAAGTGCCTCCTCAAGCATGAGGAATATCTGATAAACAATCCTTTTTTTTGTTCTAAGCTGATGAAAGTGACAGAAACAAGAAGCTGTATTTATATTTCAATTTATCACAACAAACAGTTCCAAGTACCACATGTATTTGTTAAGCTGGTGAACACAACTCACATTTAATGCAAGATGCACAAACAAGAACCATGGATTGTTGTAGATTTAGTTAAAGACAAAGTTTTTCCCTTGGTTGTTCTTCAAATAAAACGTTCAGAAACCTTTAATATTATGTGGATCAGAGACAACGACCAGTGGTTTAAAACAAGATTTATTTTGAAACAAGATTTATTTTGAAACAAGATGGATAAATGTGAGGTTATCCACTTTGGTAGCAAAAACAGGAAGGCAGATTACTATCTAAATGGTGTCAAGTTGGGAAAAGGGAAAGTACAACGGGATCTGGGGGTCCTTGTTCATCGGTCTATGAAAGTAAGCATGCAGGTACTGCAGGCAGTGAAGAAAGAGAATGGCATGTTGGCCTTTATAACAAGAGGCGTCGAGTATAGGAGTAAAGAGGTCCTTCTGCAGTTGTACAGAGCCCTAGTGTGACCACACCTGGAGTATTGTGTGCAGTTTTGGTCCCCTAATTTGAGGAAGGACATTCTTGCTATTGAGGGAGTGCAGCATAGGTTTACAAGGTTAATTCCCGGGGTGGCGGGACTGTCATATGCTGAGAGAATAGAGCAGCTGGGCTTGTACACTCTGGAGTTTAGAAGGATGGGGATGGAGAGGGGAACTTATTGAAACATATAAGATTGTTAAGGGTTTGGACACGCTAGAGGCAGGAAACATGTTCCCGATGTTGGGGGAGTCCAGAGCCAGGGGCCACAGTTTAAGAATAAGGGGGAAGCAAGAGGAAACACTTTTTATCACAGAGAGTTGTGAGTCTGTGGAATTCTCTGCCTCAGGGGGCGGTGGAGGCCGGTTCGCTGGATACTTTCAAGGGAGAGCTAGATATGGCTCTTAAAGATAGTAGAGTCAGGGTTTCTGGAGAGAAGGCAGGAATGGGGTACTGATTGGGGAAGATCAGCCATGATCCCATTGAATGATGGTGCTGGCTCGAAGGGTCGAATGGCTTACTCCTGCAGCTATTGTCTATTGTCTACAGTGAACAGCTTTTGTGCCATGCTAACCAGTCAGCGGAAAGGCAATTCATGATTACAATCAAGTTATCCACAGTGTAAAGATACATGATAAAGGTAATAACATGAATAATATTTAGTGCAAGATAAAGCCAGTAAAGTCCAATCAAAGATAGTCCGAGGGTCTCCTATGGTAGATAATAGTTCAGGACTGCTCTGTAGTTGTTGGTAGGATGGTTCAGTTGCTAATAACAGAGGGGAAGATACTGTCCTTGAATCTGGAGTTGAGCATTTTCAAACTTCTATACCTTTTGTTTTGATTTGGATTTCTAGATTGCAAATGTTAAAGAAATGCTTAAAGAACAGGAAATGGTCAAAAAGCAAATGCCGAATGGGTGGAGAAGATGAGGATTGTCGAGGAGGCGCTCTGGGAGCATGGGTACGAGGGAGAAGATTAAAATGGAGGATGCCAGATCTTGCTGGGTTGGAGATTCTAAAGATTAGGTGCTCAAGATTGCTGAATTTCACAAGAGTGCTTTTGAAAAATCATGGGCAGTTTATAGTTGCGATTAAGAAAATTGAGGATTCAGAGGTCACACTGGAATTTAGTGCTGGAGATTATAGAAGGGGTTAGACAGTGGGTGTAAATGGGTTCAATTTATGCAATCAACTCACCTTGCCATCTTTTAGTTGTCAATATTCCTGGCATCAACATTGATAGTAAGATTAAACGAGAACTTACCAGTTCGAAGTTTGATCTGTATTTTATGAGGAGTAACGTTGAGGGAATACATGAAGAACCCGCCAGTACGCACGTGTATCATTCTTCAAAGCAACGGAGTGAATCACAGATACGTGTAATGACTTAAGCATAGTCAGATTAGAGAAAAGATACCAGTTGTGTTTATGATCAAGGGTGGGAGCGGAGGGCATGTATTCCCTCAACGTTACTCCTCATAAAATATAGATCAAACTTCGAACTGGTAAGTTCTCGTTTAATCTTACTATTTTACTTCGGAGTCACGTGAGTGATTACATGAAGATTTCAAAGCTCTGTGATTCAAGCCGTGGAACGAGTCCATCATCACGTCTGCCTTGGTTTTGGGGAGAATAGTGATAACATATTAAACATCAATATGATATATATAAATAACCATAAAGTTAATAATAATTGATAGCCCCTGTTTTTTGGGGTAAATTATGGTACAGAAACTTAACAATGTTTCTGAAAAATTCCAGTTTCCATTACTGGTTAGTTATAATCCTTAGAATGTTCTTTCCGATGGCCATCCTGCAGTCCTGAGGATTTTATCCATAGGAACCTCCAATTTAAATGCTGCCGACATTGCTGCAGCCTGGTGGAGTGAGATTTTAACCCAGTTAGTGTTTACACCAACTTATGTCAATACTATGTTAGCCATTTAGCTGGCCTGGCCTGTTATTCTTTAATGAGGCTGTCTGTCGTTGATGAGAAGTTCCTCTTCTGTGCCACTTATGGTCTGGGTTTGTTCCATGTATATTTGTAGATGTCTCACAACACAGTCAATCATCTGTAGGGTAGGCTCTAAAAAATGTTATTTTAAGGCCTGCTGACCCCTGCCCCTAATTCCTGAATGTAGAAGTGTAAGTTGCCAGGTGAACTGGTCAAGGTATCCAGCCTTAATTTGGTAGGGACTGAGTCCTTAGTGCCGTGACCTAAGCCATCAGCATGACAGTTTTGTAAAATGTCAAAAACTGTAATGACAGCGCTGTGGCTGGAGCCCAGTTCTTTAACAACGTTAAGACGATGCTGATGTCCCATATTTGGGAATACCTGGTCTTTGGGGAATTCTCATAAAAAGTGTCCCTCAAAAGCTGTTGTTCCGTTCTCTTGCCATAGGTAAGTAGATGGGCCACTTCTGGCACAGTTGATGTCACTAATACTAAGCCCCTGTAGGTTAACAAAGCTTCCAAACAGGCTGGATGATGTATTATGGTTGCAACACATCTCCCATTAGTTTATGTATTTTAGACATTGTCTTTAGGTTGATTGTCTGTGGCCCGCTGTGATCATGTCCATTGCTCTGGCCGTCTGTTTTGGATGGTGCTGCATGGTTCTAATCTCATTCCCTAATACCACCTAGAACCATGGTTGGGTAGGTCAGTCGGGTACTGTTAAAAACACGAGACGCAGAGTCTCGTAGTATTTCCCTTAGTACCCCCCCCCCTGATGAGGTTGCCAAATTGTGTTGGCCAGATTGTTACATGATGTAGATTCCCTTTCACCCATGTGGTTGATATGTGCTACCACAGTAGTGTTGTTAATTTATAATCTAATAACCTGTTTAATATATTCCAGAGCAACATGACTTTAGGCCATGAAAAAACACCCAACATTTCCAGGTAGGTATGCCCAGTGTTAGTAATAATGATGCTTGCTGTGTTTTCCATCTTCCTCCACAGCTGGAGATGGAATTGGTAACACACCGTCCTAGTGCATAGTGTCCATATGTAGGACCATAGACTGGTTGCTTACAATGATAGGATTGGAGCAATGCCCAATGTTATCTTTCCACCATTTAGTTCCAATATGGCTTCTGTATGGCTTCATCATTCTATTGAAATGATCACCATTAATTTTAAGAGCTCATATTTTGCCCCTCTGTAAATCTTTATAATGTAAGGGTCTGAATTATGTGGCTGGAAACCATATGTTGCCAATATTCTTGCTACCAGTCTGATGGATGGTTTATCCTCATGTCAATGATTTTGCTGTATGCCTCTATTAAGGTTGTAACCTCTGTTGGCAAAGTTACTGACATGAGGAACTGAGTTAATGGTGAACCCCAAATAATCCCTTTAGTTTGAAGGCTTTAATTTTGATTTAATTGGATGGATAATGATCCTAGTTTCCAAATAATTGTTAAGTGGCTGTTACCGTTTGTTCAGCCCGTCCTAAGTTTCCACACAATTAGTATGTCATCCAAAGAAGCCATTACCATTGTGTGGCTGGTTGTCATATTTTGTAAATAACCTAGGTGCTAATGTAAACACATTAGGTAGTGCTCTATACTGCTAGAGCTGAGCCATCCAATTAGATAAAAATAACGTCCGTGGTCACCTGTTATGGGTACTGAAATTGTAAGCATCCTTTGAATCAATGCTTGCCATTTTCGTTCTTAAAACGAATATACTTAACAATAGAAAAGGTTTCTGTTCTTAAAACGAATATATCGTTTTATTTATTTTTCACTTCCCCATCTATTTATTTATTTATTTAATTTTATGATATATGGTCCCTAGATAAGGGACATATCAGACATTTATACTGATAAGAACAGATATTATACTTGATCTTAGCCAAAAAGCCGAGATCTGATCTATGATTGATGCGTCAAGCGCCATATCTTATTTTGTTAGGAAGGGAATGCGTAGATAATAATTCTTCCCTTGTAATGCAGCTAAACCCCATCTGTTGCTGATGTCCAGTGTCTGTATCTCTTATGACATATTTGGTAATTGGTGATTATGTCTGGATACGAGTAGATCGGCATCTGGTGTTCCATATCGTGTAGAAACATCAGCAAATACTATAGCCCAATATCCATTTGGTGTTCTCCTCCAAATTCCTCTCTCGATATATCAGCTGGACTGGAAGATTATGTGTTGTAAAATTCTATTGTGTATCCCCGGATACTGTTTAAGATATGAGTGTCAAAAAGTTATTTATTCAATGTCTTCTCGCACCAACCTCCTTGCTTCCTTCTGGTTTTACTGTTTTCTTCTGGATCCCCGAGGCCGTGTGTTGTGGGTGTACACATCTTCCAGCATAGGGGCGATACCTTTGAGGATGATGTTTGGACGTTTAGATGAGCTCCATCCAGTTTTGGGTTCATTGTCCAACTCCTTGACCTTCTAGATAGGTCACCCCCAAATAAAAAGATTTTGCTAGGAGGTTTCGGGTTTACACAGGCCCGCGTCAATCCCAGTTGGATGTAACCAGATGCATAAATTGATTAGTTTAGTACATTCAGGGATTTACAATCCCCGGTGGCAAGTGACAGCTATGGTGTCAGCTAATGTTTTCCCCTGCAGTAGATAGAAAACATATGGTCTATGCTGGCTTCTAACCTGGTTTGTAGATCTTTCCCAGTTAGCTTTACTCACAGCTGTACTGTTGTTCCCCCTGAAACATAGACAGACATTCCCGTGTGACTTCCCAGATGGGAATGGAATTTGTCAGTAAATTTTTGGACTGCTAAATCCTTCAGTCACAACATAAGTATTCCTGTATTTCTACCAGGAAAGGACCAATAATGCACTCTATGTACTTTGTGACTTAGAAAAGGCATCACCTCATTGTTACAGCTCTTACATCTGTTTACCTGTCCAGGGTTTGCCCTAGACTTGACCCCAGCACTCTTCTGACAGAAGAGTCTACTGGGGAGAGAGAAGCATGATTGTAGCCCTATAGAAAAGGTGCTGCTTCCTTCTCCCTGAGTCTGTCTTTTCTTCAACCACTTCCCTGTAATAGTAGAAGTGAAATACAGCCCTGTATAAGGTGCTGCTATGGGACTTACCCACTGGAGGATTTCTTCTTGGACCTGCATCACTGCAAAACGGTATGTTCTCGCAGGTGCAGGCCCCACAGTGCCAATGCGGTGCAGTGTACACGGTCACTGTGCCGCCTGTATCTCCGTTGGCCTGCGGTGCTCCAAAGCGCGGTGCAGTGCTCACAGCACTGAGCCGCCCGTACTGCCGTTAGCCTGCGGTGCTCCAACGCGGTTCAGTCCCTCGGGGAGCTGGGCGCTCGCAAACCGCAGGTATGGCAGTTTTAACGTGGTGCAGTGCTTCCCGCACTGTGCCGCTCCTCCTCCTTGTGCCTGCGGTGCTCCAACGCGGACCAGTCCTCTCAGGGAGCTGGCCGCTCGCAGCCGCAAGTCTGGCAGTTTAAACAACGCGGTGCAGTGCTTCCCGCACTGTGCCGCTCCTCCACTTGGGCCTGGGGTGCTCCAACACGGTCCAGTCCTCTCGGGGAACTGGCCGCTCGCGACCCAAGCCCAGCGGCTCCAACGCGTCCTCGGTGCTCTCGGGCACTGACCGCTTGCCGCTATTTTTAGTGCTGTGGAAAAAACCCCAGTACCTTCCAGCCCCTCGGACCCATGTAGTATAGGTCCGTGGGGCTGTTGTCCGAGCCGTCGGAATGACGGCTCCAGAATGCTCCACCGCTGTCGGCGTCCTGCTGGAGCTGAGGTCGGCTCCGGCTCCCGTTTAAGGGAGATAGTGGTGCCCCCGGCCGTTGCTGGCTGCCTGCAGTTCTGCAGACTCTCCCCAGCCAGTTTTCATCAGCCTGCCTGTAAAAAAGGTAAGTCAAGAAACTAAGTTCTCCTACCTTACTTGTTGCAGGTTCAACCCTGCCGTTTGGGAGGAACGTCCTCCCCTCGTAATGACTTGTTCACAATGCGTGTAGCGATAATGACACACGTGCGAAGTGGCGGGTTCTTCATGTAGTCACTCACGTGACTCCGAAGTAAAATTAAAAATAAATCCAAACAAATGGACCAACAATGCCTTCTTGAAAGTAATCTGCACCTGCCCCATTTTTGCTAAAGTCAGTAGTGCAGGGGTCCTTTGGAATGTGTTTTTTGGATTTCTTCTTCTTCTTGCATATTGCGTGCACAGCCTAAAGTTGTAGGCCAACTTGGTCTATTTGATCTTATTTGAATGTGCACGCCAGGTTGATTCCATTCGTTGAAACAGGGCGGACCATGTGAAGGTTGCAATCTCCCACCCCCTTTTGGATTTAATATTTACTAACAAAAATGTTTTCTGACCAGTCACAAACCATTCGCTATGTTAAGATGAAACAAGGAACTGAAGATGGTGGTTTACAAAAGATGAAGCTGCTGGTAAACCGCTCTCCTGATTTTCAGATCCTTTCAATAAATACAATATATTTATGTTTTGTTTGTGGTTATCATTATCATATAAATCTCTTCTGATATTTCTTCCTTTTAATGCTCTTTCTCTTCCCAAAAAGTATCCAACTATGATAAAAGGGCATCTCCCTACTGGAGTAACTCAGCAGGTCAGACAGCAGGCAGCATCTCTGGAGAACATGGGTAGGTGACGTTTGGGTCTGAACCCTTCTTCAGGCATACATTCTGAAAAAGGGTCCAGACCTGAAACTTTAACTATCCACGTTCTCGAGAGATGATGCCTGACCCGTTGAGTTATTCCTGCACTTTGTGTCCCTTTGTGTAAACCAGCATCCGTAGTTCCTTGTTTCTACACTTGGGCCTATAATGGAGATATATTAATACTTTTCACCCTCTGGTTATAATCTTGAGACAATATATAGCTGATGTTGAAGCATATCTCTAGACTTTCAACCAAGAAGAAACTTGATACATGAATCAAACCAAAGTAGCTCCTTTATAGACATGTGAATAGGCTGCACATTCAGTTGGAATTAATTGTTCTGAGATATGAGAAGTCAAATAATTTCATTATTTTATTCAATAAAGGGCAATCTTAAAAACTTGGATGTTTGAGGAAATTAACTAATCTTCCTTGATGGATGGAGGTTCTCCATTATACATTAGCAACAAGGAATTCCAACTATCTGTGAACACTATGTCAAGTCCTAGAATTTAAAGACACTACTTTTAATAGATTGTGAACTTTACATTTCTTTTGTAAAATTGAATCTCTTCATAGTTTGTAAGTTATTTTCTTTCTTGCTCTCTTCAATTAATTTTCTCTTTCTCACTAAAGCTATTTATAACTCACAGTAAAAATCCAAGTCAAGTATAATTTATGTTCCAGATTTGTAGGAATAAGGTGAAGTTAATAAATGTAACTAAATTGCTATCACATTATAATAACCTCCAAGGAGATAATTTTAGCCATTTTCCTACTGAATGGGAAAGGATCACATTTGTCAGACATCTTGCTTACAATTGTTTGCCTGATCTGTAGCTCCTTTCATCCCCCCACCTCCACATTCCTCGGCCATCATAAGTCATGAGATTCTCAGTGAGTCAGTTGCTTAGCTTTAGATAAGAATTTCCCATTCAGCACCATAGAATCAGAGTTGTGCAGATCAGAAAAAGTCCTTCAACCCACCAGCTTCATGTTGACAATCACGCGCTTAGATAAAAACCCACTGAAAACACTGAACCCACTTGGTACAATTAAATTTAACATTGACGCTAAAGTGCTGAGGGAACACGGCGGGTCAGGCAACATCTCAGCCAGAGATACACACAAAAAGCTGGAGCAACTCAGGCAGCACCTCTGGAGAGAAGGAAGGGGTGACGTTTCGGGTCAAGAGCTTTCTTCTGACTGAGTTATTCCAGATTTTTGTGTCTATCTTCGGTTTAAACCAGCATCTGCAGTTCCTTCCTAAACATCTCAGCCTGGTCAGCCAGGCCAGCTTGCCAGGACCCCCGTTGTCAGTCCGGCTCGGCTGCCGGTAGGACTGGTAGGCCGTGCCCGCTCACCACAGATTCCAGACTCGGGCCCGAGCCACCGCATTGACGAGAAACACCTCACCAAGAACGAGGAGGGACGTAGAACATCGAGGTCGGAGTCCCTGAAGGCTGCGGCGGACGGGCCGCGTTGCGGAGAACAAAGGGGACCCGGCGTGGGGTGGCTGCTGAAAATAAAGGGGGAAATCGGCATGGGGGCACTGCCAAGAATGAGGGATGAGGGACCGGTGTGGGGGGGATAAGGGTACTTTTGTAACTTTGACTGTGCCTGGTGCTGTCTCTTTTGTGCACTGTGTATGCAACAAAAAATAGAATTTCACTGTACATTCAAGGTACATTTGACAGCTATCTATCTATCTATCTATCTATCTATCTATCTATCTATCTATCTATCTATCTATCTATCTATCTATCTATCTATCCATCTATCCATCTATCCATCTATCCATCTATCTATCTATCTATCTATCTATCTATCTAATTTCATGTCATGAAATAGGGGTCCTGACCCAAAATATCACCTGCCCACTCCCTCTACGTATGCCGCCTGACCTGTTAAGTTCCTCCAGAACTTTGTGTTCTACGCAAGATCCCAACATTTGCAGCTCCTTGTGTCTATAGTTTACATTTGTTGTTAGTCCAATCATCCAATACCACTGACCAGGAAATACCACAGAAAAGTTGAGCAAAAATGACTGGTGTACATCACAGTGGTAACCTCATGGTGAGTCATTGTTGATTTCCTTATTCCTGTAATGCCTCTTTGTAGATTCATTTTGGTTCAGAAATAATGAATAGCCTGCAAATTGACAAAGTAACAATGAATCTACACACAGAGATAAATTTGAAAACAAAGTGACTATAATCTTGCAACTGCCTCAATAAAATTTGAGGGAATGGGTGAGAATTGTATATATCTTTGTATCACTTGCAGAGAGAGAGGGCCTCAAATGGAGCAGTGATTTATGAGTGGCTATTTCTGAAAAAAAGCCCATGATTGAAGTGCCCTTTCATCTTTCTGCAAGGTTTATGGCAGGCTGTTTGTTTTTAAAGTAGTTAATGTTTATGAACTGTCAATTTTGAAATCTAAGTTTGAATTCTACTCCTGATCATTTCTACATCTATAATCTATCACGGGCCAGTTTTGGACATCTTTAGTGGATTGCCTTTGTGAAGGCGAGAAAGCGATGGAGAAGAGTTAATTCACGTTTCACACCATTTCGTGGGATCGGAGTTTACCTTGAGGTACAAAAATTAATTACAACTGCAAAAAAAAAAAAGCTTGACTGTGAGAAAATCTTTCCAACCTTGAAGCACTTGATTTTCGATAAGAAAACTAACCTTGCAAGGAGAAAATTATAATCGTTAGGATTTAGATCATGAAAAAAAAATCAAGACACCATAAAATTGTTTAATCAACAGTACTTCGTGTTGCTGTATCATGAAGTTATGAATTGAAATGCCATACCAGACCTTGAGTTTTTAATCCTATCTGACATTCGCTGCAGAACTAAATCTATTGTTAGAAGTGTCATATTTTGGCTGATAATGTAAACCAAGGGCTGATCTATCTATGTGTGGGGATGTTAAATTCTACAGCATAAATTAGAAAAAAAAACCTTGTCTCAGTTAACGAGATAATATTAGTTCATCAACAAAAACTGCCAAATAAAATGACTTGGCCATCCAACTAATTACTCCTTGTAGAATATTGGTTAACATTACTGCAAACAACAGAGGTAATGCATTTAATTAAACCCTTTGAGATGATCATGATTGGATACTAGAAAAATGGAAGTGTTATCCTTAATTTATTTTAATCCCCCAAAAAATAATGTTAACAGCATTCGAAATAGCTGGAGACACACACTGCACTCTCAGTTCACTTTTCAGCATGAAAAAAGTATGATTTGTGTCATGTAGTGTCATTTCTGAAGTAATTTGGATATATTTTGACACTGGTGGAAAAGAAAATTGCAGCAATTGTTCTTCCACCCATTTCTACCTTCCTCCTATATTCATTCCTCTGTCTTCACAATTTTTTAACTCTTCGATCTGTCTGCCTCACATCTTCTGCTTTTATCTCTGGCCTTTGTTCTAACCATTTGGCTATCAAAAAACCACGCTCACCTGTGTCCATCTATTACCTGCTACATTTTGTCCTGTCTCCCTTCCAGCTTCCCCCACAATCAATCTGAAGAAACTCTCGAACCAAAACGTCATCTATACATGTTCTCCAGTTGCTGCCTGTCCACTGAGTTACTCCAGCACTTTGAGTCCTTTCTTCATTTGATGCTTGCAGATCTATACAAAATGGACTCCATTACATCCTCAATGTGTCCAGAGTAAGGGAATACAGAGATATTACCGAGGCTGTGAATCTTGCAGTTGCTTGTATCTCCATTGCACAGACTGGGTTCATTAGACCAGGTACCATGTGACCTAGCAAAGTTCAAACGCCTTTAGGGTTGGGACTGATGAGAGAAAATTAGCACAAGAGTAGAGGGATGAATAAATTTAAGGACATTTTAATGTCTAAAATATAAATATTTAAGGTGTAAAGTAAACAACTATACCTTACAGCAATTTTATAACTGGAATATTGGGCTTTATTTCAGGCAACTCCATGCAACAGGTAAAGGATATCACAGATTTGCCATTACTGGGAGATGGCAATTATTTTGACATAGTAATGATGGAATGTCCAACCACTTAAGGAGTCGACATAGAAATAAAGTTCCCAATAATTAATAAATGGATTCCAAATCTACATATTTGATAGCAAAAGAAAAAAATATATTTGCAGAAATAGTTCAATGATTCACAGAAGAATAAAATCCCAGACTTCCTTTATTTCAGCATCGCACAAATAAATACAAGTTTTGTTTAGCAATCACATCATGTTCATGAATGTAACATTTATTACAGCTAAGTAACAGCAAGCATTTCAGCAAATATGTTTTAATCAGTTAATTAACAGCACCTATATCCAAGTGGATTAATTTGGCAAAAAGAACATTTCTTTATGAAGTTCAAAGCAGTAAAAATAAAGTGGTTAGAGATGGTATGCTTGGTTAGGGCAGCCACATTTTACCCTTACAACTGAGAGAAAAAAAATATATTTATTTTTTCAATAACAAAATTTCATTTAATATGTGCACCTGAAACATAATGTGCATCAGTTTGCATTTGTACATTCACTAATAAAGATACTGAGATTCATTTCACAAATAACATTTAATAAGAGGAAATATAATTGATATACTATTTCAAACTCCTAGAGTGCCACATTATGTTATGCCCTGACTGCTTTCATTTTTTAATTTAAATACTTTACTCGTGTCTATTTAAAATTACAATTTGTTCAAATGTCATCAAAGGGATTGTCTCAAATTGTTGTTTCCGCCAATGCTTAGAGTTGAGATACACCACAGGTTTAAATCAGATAACAGTAAGGTTAAATTGCATTTCATTCCTAGCAATAAGCTATCCCATATCCACCATTAACAGCCGAAGTAGCAGTTTAAACTGTGACCACTCATAGGTTTTATGTTAAATAAAGATTTTTGGCAGATCTGCTTCCCAATGGAAGCTAATTTTAGTTTTAATTTAGTTTAGAGATACAGCGCGGAAACAAGCCCAAAGGCTCAATGAATCCGCACTGACCAGCGATCCCCGCACACTAACAATGTCGTACACACACTAGGGACAATTTACACTTATACCATGCCAATTAACCTACAAACCTGTACGTCTTTGGAGTGTGGGAGGAAACCGAAGATCTCGGAGAAAACCCATGTGGTCATGGGGAGAACGAACAAACTCCATACAGACAGCACCCGTAGTCGAGATTGAACCTGGGCCTCCGGCACTGCAAGCGTTGTAAGGCAGCAACTCTACTGCTGCGCCACTGTGCCACCCAATAAACAGTATTAAAAATAAACTGGCAGAGCAACAGCGAAGCAGTTTTGTTTTATATACAGAAAAAAAATCCATAAATGTTTTTGCATCGTGGTCAGGGAGAGGAAAATGTATTCCACTTTCAGCCCACATTTTTATTTCAAGCAATCAGTATCAGCATTCAGCATCAACAATAAGGAATAGTTTGATCAGATCCAGTGTGAGGCTTCCCACAGGCAGGCTGACTAATAGACATCTGCTTCAATTACAGCAGAGTGACATTTTTAATTTCCTGCATCAGTCATCCATGAGGTTGTTCTAAATAGATTGCCAATTTAGCACTAACCAAATTAGGAAAAGTTTTGTTATATGCGCTCTTGCCTACCAGAAGCTGGATTAAGACTGTTTGAGAAACACTTCATGTACGATGCTCTGAATCCGAAAGGTGTAAATGTCTTTAATCCCACAGTTTGTTGGAAAACTAACTGTGACCCCAAACATGAAAATCCTGGCTATCCTGGCTCATTAACAACAGCCACGCAAAACAATAATATTTTATCAAGGAACTGCTGCAATATTTTCCTGTAAAGATCTTCACTAAGGTGCTTCTATTAACAATTCAGATCTATTCATGAATTTGATAATAAGCCTGTTCCACTCAAAGTTCCCTCAAATGCTGCTCTATTTTTATGCTTATTCAGTACTATTTATCTTGGTATATTTATGTTCACACAGATGATCAAATATAGTAAGTGATCAATGTGGATGGGAAACATGATGACTAATATAACATGATTAAAAAATAAAATAATATAATTCATTTGATATTAATTGTCTTAATGCACATGAACATGGGCCTTTCACTGCCTCTTTAGCCATCAGCCTTTTCAAATTCCCTGTAGCGCATTTGCAAATAAATTGCTTTCCTCAAGCTAGACTTGGGTCAATTGTTCAAACCATAGTGACACTGCAATGAAAATAATTCCTTCAAAACACTCTTTTATTATAATACCATGGGTTGAATTGAGTCATTGGGTTTGACCCATACAACAGGTTTTAGCCCCATTTGTGTTCTTTTACTGAAATCATCCTCAGAACAAGTGGTGCAGCACAAAGAGATTTCCACTGAGAATTATATAACGGGGAACAACCAGAGACCTAAAGAGCAATTCACGAACCCCCTATGGTAGGTAGATAAGAGGTATTTGAAAGCAGACTGTTCCTGGGGTCTCAGTTGTAGGACAAAAAAAAAAGTAAAGATTACGATGAAAATTAATGTTGCGTTTAAAAACAGTTACAAGTTACCCATTATTCAAACCTTTTCTTTTTTCCCCCATCTGCCACCAGGAAGCTTCCCCTGACAGTTCAAATCACAGAAGGTTGTTCGTTCCTAATAGCAGACTTGTCACAACTAAATTGGCCAGTTCTGTTATCAAGAACAAGGAGCTTTTAGTGGCTTCTGCCAGCCAGCATACCTGATTTATTTTTCGGTCCCATTAACTTGCTCATACGACAGAAATTGCCAGAAAAGCACAGTCACACTTCAGCCACAAATCAAAAATGAATGAATCCTTTAACTACACACTAATGCCCAAAGTGTTTAGGTAGGGAGATAGTGCTTAGGTAATGGACTGAAAAATTGAGACAATCCCTTAGTGATGGGTGGGAAAAGAGGAGGGTGGTTGGTTTATAGACTTGTTTTACATTTTCCTAGATGCCTGTATTAGGATTTTTTGTTGTCCTTTTGAATCCCCAAATTATGCTGCTATTCGATTTTGAGCTAATTATATTAACATTAAAGAATCAATTTTGCGAAATATTGAGGAAGAAATGTAACATGTCCTATTTGCTTTTGGGTGGCAAATTAACACTGGCAGGGCAGATTCTGTAATGGAGTCAACCGGGCTAATTTTGCACCAAAATAAATGGGAAATAAAATCAGGACAGATATTAAGCTGCCAGAAGACCTGCTGGATTTTCCTTTTACACCAATGTCACGTCACTTAAATGCCCATGTCAGAGAACTGGCTTGAGTTTCTCAGTTTGCTTACAATCTGTAGAACTTACTAACATTAACTAAACAAATCGATAGGAGTTTTGTTACTCTACATTTATACAGATTAAACTAAATTGTTGCACTTTACGTATGGTCTTGATAGGATCAATGTCGTCCTTAGACCACATGCAAACTGTGGGTCTTGAAAAGACGATGCTCTAACTTAATTCACTGTCACATTTTATACTGTCCAATTTATTTGCCTTTATGCACCACTATTCCACACAGATTAGAATGCTGCAAATGCGAATAATATGTTGGCAGGGATTGAACTGTGGATAAGGTAGGAAAACTGAATACAAGCACAGGAGTCATTTTCGAGTTGGTGAGTGTCGCTGTGGAGTATCAGAATCAATGCTGCAGGCTTTAGCTTTTTACAGTCAATATCAATGAATCAGGCGAGGGAACAAAGTGTAAGATATTCAGATCTGCTGGTAAAAGAAAGCTGAGTGGGAAATAAGTGGCAAGATTCAACACAGTTAATAAGAGTTACGGACTGCCTCGGTTTGTGGACAGGTATGGTGGACAGAATAACAGGCATCATTTGCACTATTTGGTAGGAGGGGTAGAATCGCATAATAATTTTCAAAGGGGAGAGACCGGGAGTTGTTGGCATTCAGAGCAATCTATGTATCTTTGACAATGAATCACAAAAAATTAATTGCAAAATTTTGGAAAGTAAATGGTACATTAACCTATATTAGAAAGGGGTTGGAGTATAATAAGGTGCAAAACGTTCTCAGCATAGAGATTTGTTGAGGGCTGGGACTTGTTTAGTACAAGGACTGCTGGTGCACACTTTGAATGTGCATGAAGTCCAAGACTCTGCATGCAATAGAGCTTTCCTTGCATGTTTAATGCAGACACAGATTTTTTTCCTCCACTTGCTCCACCACTGGAAAAAAAAGATAGCTCACAAGTCATAGGTGGTATCACAGTGGCCCTTGGTTGGTGTGGAGGGTCAGTGCATCAGTCAGAAGGAGGGGCATTTGGGGGCTTGAGTGTTGGGTCATGGCAGTTGGAAAGGGGTGCTCAGGGTAGTGTTTGGTTGGGTAGGTTGAGGCTTAGAGAGTATCAGTCATGGTTGAGTGAGTACGAGTAAACTAAATATGGAGTCTCAGATGGCTTTTATCACATAACACCTTATTGTCGACATCTCTTGATGTTAGCCTGCAAGGATTCATTGCAAAGGCTTGCACCATCCGTGGGACAAGGAGAAGTTAGTGCATACTGAGGCTGAGGTGGCCAGCTTTCAGCCCAGTGACTCAAATGTGCAAATCCAGGTGTCTTGGTGCAAACACACAACGGGCTTGGAACCATGATTAAGTCAGAATAGACAGAGTCACCGATCCATTTGCCAATAAAATTCTATGTTGCATACTTAATCATTAGACCAAGAATTCTTGCAGTGAGGGTGCACCTGGATATCACAAAATGTTTGTTTAGTTTTTAATTTAGTTTAGTAACATGCTATTCAGCCCACCAAATCCACACCAACCAACGATCCCCGCAGATTAACAATTCCTACACACACTAGGGTCTATTTTACATTCATGCCAAGCCAATTAACCTCCGAACCTTTGTGGGAGGTAACCGAAGATCTCGGAGAAAACTCATGGGGTCACAGGGAGAACGTACAAATTCTGTACAGACAACACCCGTAGTCGGGATCGAACCCGGGTCTCTGGCGCTGTAAGGCAGCAACTTTACCGCTGCAAGGCAGCAACTTTACCGCTGCACCACTGTGCTGCCCAATTTGTCTACTTGCCCAAAGAAGGATACAGTTGGATTAACAGACTGTTCACTAGATTCATTCTTGGGATGAGATACTTTGAGCTATATTACCTATAGCTCATAAGATTGGAAGGTGACAATATAAATATCTTAAGAGGCTTCATATGACAATACTAAGGTGATTATTTAGAGAAATCTTTTATCTTTTATTTATATTCATTATCAGGGGATGCCTGGCAAGGGCAGCATTTACTGTCTGGCCCTCAAAACCCCGTGAACAGGTTATTGTAACAACTGCATGGCTTGCTTGGCTGTTTTAAGAGTCAACCAGGAGGGATGTCTCACATGGAAACCAGACCATAGTTCATCTCCTGAACGATATTCATGAACCAGATGGGTTTGGTGGTCATCATTGGAAAAATTCTAGATTATTTAATGGAGTTTCAAGTCCCTGGCCATGTCAACAGCTTGAAATCACATCCCTTGACTGCCAGCTAGTTAGCTTTACTGCTGTGCCAATTCCATACCAAGTCTCAAATTCGGCAATAATTATATAGGCTATAGATGAAAAGATATTTCTTCAGTCAAAGGGCTGTGAATCTGAGGGTTGCAGATGTTCACCTCTTAAGCATTGCAAGATA